>NC_064640.1:1091228040-1091531071 GCF_023864345.2 Schistocerca serialis cubense | reverse complement strand
GAGCCAGTGACTCCTTCTTCAGGCTGAAGGGTTGCAGGGGAAGCAAGAAGGGTGAAGGAAAAGGACTGGAGAGGTCTAAGAAAAGGGGTAGATTTTGAGAAAGTTACCCAGAACCGTGGGTCATGGGTGACTTACCGTACAGGATGAGAAGGAAAGACTAATTGTTGGGGACTGCATCGGGCAAGATTCGGAAACCTGAGAGCTTAAAGGTGGAAGACAGGGTAATATGCAAGACAGAGATTACTACTAAAACTGTATATGAGTTGATAAGAGTGAGAAGCTAAGTGTATTGTATGCAACAGTTGTGGGAGGGGGCAGTGAAAATAGACGGGAAAGACAATGAAAGATGTAGAAAGCTAAAACGGAGTGAAGCAAAGAGTAATTACAGTGAAGAAAATCTGAGACAGGAGAAATTAACATAAATTAAGGCAAGGTGGGTGGTGAGAACCAAGGACACGTTGTAGTGCTAGTTCCCACCTGCAGAGTTCTGAGAAACTGGTGTCTGGCGGAAGAATCCAGGTGGCATGTGTGGTGAAACAAGTGCCGAGGTCACATATGCCATGTTGTAGAGAGAGAGAGAGAGAGAGGCATTTAGACAATGTTTCATTACAGTGTGAAACTTATTAGAATTAAAATGAAGCCATAGTGAATTATTACATTCCAAAAATAATAATTATTGTGTTCTTTCACCCCAAAATAATACATTCATTAGGTAATACATACTTTTAATTTCAGAAATTTTTACAACAGCTCTGGACTTCACTGCCTCGATGAATTTATTACATGTGTCAATGAATGAGGGTTGATAACACTGCTTTAGTCATTCAATTGTTCATCATGTGATATTCGCAATGTTCTTAATAACTTCTTATGTAAAGTTCTATCATCAAAAAGATAATCTACGTAAGTTTTAAAAGTCGCGAATCTTTAAACAACAACTTGAAAATGGGTATACCAGTATTTTGTATACATTCTAGCATTGCTAGATTTACTTTTAAATTTTAAAGTATATGAGCCGATTGAGCGACTTTCCATCCAGAAAATTTGCTGTTGGCAAGACCTCACTACAAAGAAAAATGGTCTTTCCAGAGTCAAATGCTAAAAAATTCATAAATACCAGCATTGTAAGTGATACAAACAGGTATTAAGCACCGGGCATAAATATCGTTCTGCTTGACGAGAAAAAAAGTAGGTAGATGAAAGAGTAAATTGGGTGCAAGGATTGAACATAAAGTAACCCAATTTACAAAGGGGGGGGGGGGGGGAAACAAGAGGGTCACTGCTCAAGAATTGAGAACTGCCCCCCCCCTTTCTTTTACAGGCTTGGTTTCACTTTTCAGATGAGACCATGTCCCCCATATGTGAAGAAAATAGCCAATATGTAAAGAGAATTACAGATAAAGAGTTTTCTAGAATGAGATTTTCACTCTGCAGCATAGTGTGCACTGATATGAAACTTCCTGGCAGATTAAAACTGTGTGCTGGACCAAGACTCAAACTTGGTGATCGTAGCCCCAGACCTGTGTTGCCGTTTTGGGAGGTAGATCTCGTATTTGGAAAGAGGAGATGACAGTTAGGGTACTATGGGCGAGCAGCTGCCATCAATTTTTGATGGTGCAGAACCCACAATAGTGGAACTGCTGCCTAGTCCAAAGGCACCTGTTACCAGTCTTACCCCACAATAGTGTATCGAATCCAGATGTAATGTCGAAGCTGATAAAAAGTCATATGAGAGGTTCCTGTAATCTAGGTGTGACTGCACCAATGCTGCATACAGCCATATCAAAGTAGAGTGGACCACACCGCTGAGGCATAGAAGAGCATTCAGATGCGACCTACATGTCTGCTTTAGTTGGCAAAGACGGGGAAGCCATGTCGACTAGGCATCAAAGACCAGTCATAAAAAACACAATGACAGAAATGCATAACGTAGGTCATGGCAGCCAAAAAATGGATGCTATGAGTGAAAGTCCAGGATTGTGCTTGGTGTATTGCTCCCTGCATTCTGCCGCCAGCAATAGCAGTCGCGGACGAACAAAATCGATGGGGACACCATATGTCATGCAGCTGCCGCCAGATCATTGATAGCCACAAAAAGGAGAGCGACACTCAAAACAGAACCTTGTGCAAGCCCCTTCTTCTGCAGGGGGGGATGCTACAGGAGGCACCAACCTGTACCCAAAAAGTGTGACATGGAAGAAAGTTCTGGATAAAAATCAGGAGTGGGCCATGGAGGCCCCACTCCTTTAAGGTGGCAAGGACGTTATGGCACCATGTGGTATCATAAGATATACACACAGATCAATGAAAACTGCAACAACGAACTGACACTGAGCAAAAGCTGTTCAGATAGCACACTTCAAGTGGACTAAATTATCTTCAGTAGGGCGCCCTTGGCGAAAAGCACCCTGGACCGAAGCCAAATGATCCGGGGATTCAAGGACTCAATACAGCCTTCGACTAACCATATGTTCAAGTAACTTGCAGGACACTGAGTAAATAATCTGGACGACAGCTGTCCGTTTGAAGAGGCAATTTATCTGATTTCAAAATTGGAATAACGGCATTTTCTCGCTACTGGGAAGAGAATTCTGCATTGCACCAGGGATGGTTAAAGAAAGGCCAGGTACACTGATGGAAAAATTTGCAACACCAAAAAATAATTAATGTAGAGTAATGAAATACCAGGAATATATTTGTTGAGACAATGTATGTAAAGTCATTAACGTTGCAGGATCAATGTGATTGTGAGATAAGTCACTGCAAATGTAAATGTAAATGCTGGTACGCTGTTGTACACGTGTCATGTGTCAGTTTGTGGGATGGAGTTCCATGCCTGTTGCACTTGGTTGGCCAATATAAGGACAGTTATTGATGTTTGTGGATGGGTTGAAGCTGTCATCAGATGATGTCCAATATGTGCTCGATTGGAGGTAGAGCTGGTTATCGAGCAAGCCAAGGCAATATGTTGACACACTATAGCATGTTGGCTTACAACAGCAGTATGTGAACAATTGTTATCCTGTAGGAAAACACCTCCTGGAATGCTGTTTGTGAATGGCAGCACAACAGGTCAAATAACCAGACGGACATACAAATTTGCAGTCAGCATTCGTGGGATTCATACAGACAGTTTTGTCAGTGGAAAAGTGAAAGCCATTGTCGATGCTCCAGGAGTAAAGACAATCAAGACATTGCTGAAGATGCCAGAATGGAACCCTGAGACACACCATTTTCCTGGATAAAGGTGTCCGACAAGGCAGACCCTTCATGCACCTCGAAAACTCGGTCTTTTAAAAAATGTCTGAAGGAAACAGGGTAGGTGGCCACGGAAGCTCCACATGTGAAGAGTATGGAGGGTTCTAGCTCTCTAGCAGGTGTCATAGGCCTTTTCCAAATCGAAAAACACAGCGACAATCTGGGATTTCTGCAGAAAACCATTCATGACATGGGTGGGCAAAATAAACATCACAGTGGCTCCATAAAAAGTGACCAAGTGGAAGCTTTCCTGGAACGGGTGCACTAAGGGATGGACATGTCGTAGGCTTTCTCCAAATTGAAAAACACAGCCAGTCTGGGATTTCCACAGAAAACCATTCCTGACATGGGTAAACAAAGTGGGTGATAGCCAGAAGGAAGTTGTTTGTCCTTATCGGGCTTAGGTGTGGGTATGACAGTGGCTTCATGACAGTGGCCGGGAAACATGCCCTCTGCCCAGATCCGGTTGTACGTATTAAGCAAAAAGTGTTTGCCCACAAGAGAAAGGTGCTGCAACATTTGAAAGTTAACAGTGTCTGGTCCAGGGCGGAGGATTGAGATGAAATGAGAGCGTGATCTAGCTTCCTCATAGTAAAGGCAGCACAGTAACACTCAGGATTCTGAGAAGAGAAGGGTATTGCCCGAGTCTTCTCTGCTCATTTCCAATAGAGGTAGGCAGGACAATAGTGGGAGGAGCTCAAAATTTCTGCAAAATGGCGACCCAAGGTGTTGGAGATAGCAATAGGGTACACGATGATATTGTCTGCTACTGTCTGGCCGAAAATTGGGGAATGGATCTTGCTCCCAGAGAACCGTCAGAGGTTGGTGCACACGATGGTAGAGGGGGGGGGGGGGTGAAACTGTTAAAAGAACTAGTGAATGAAGTTCAGCTACCTTTTTGGTTATCCCGAAGAATGCGAATTGCATCGCAGGACGCTTCAGTCTACCAAAGGACTGGGACACAGCATGGTAAAGAGGAAGTGTGAGGAATGGAATGTTCTGCGACAGTAAGGATAATGTTTGTAAGAAATTCCACCTGGTCATAGCAACTGCGGAAATCGTGTTTGTCGAAGGTCGCCAGGGAGGAGTGAAGTCTCCAGTCAGCCTTAGTGAGCTGCCATTTCGATGTGCACGGAGGTGGGGTAGGAGTCAGCAAATGGATAGCACAGAGGAAATGGTCGCTCGAGTAGGTGTCAGAAAGAACGGACCGTTCAAGATGATGTGCAGGACGGGCAGTGAAGAAGGAAAGGTCCAAATGGGAATAGGTGTGTGACAAGTCTGAAAGCAACATGGGTGCTTCTGTGTTAAAGAAGACAAGGTTAAGTTGATTAAGAATGGCAGCGAAGAGGGCACCTCTCGGATAGGTTCTGGAAGAGTCCCAAATGGGATGGTGTGCATTAAAGTCCCCAAGCAGCAGAAATCGGCGAGGAAGCTGTCCAATAAGCTGGAGGAAGTCGAACCTGGTGACATCGAATGACGGAGGGATGTAAATGGTAGAAAGGGAAAAGCTCAAGTGAGGAAGGAAAAGACAAACTGCAACAGCTCGATGACAGGTAGTCAGGGAGATGGATGGGTTGACTATGAATGTCATCCCATATGACTCCCCCATGAGACAGAATGCCAACCTCGAGCGGAAGGTCAAAACAGACCAGGAAGAAATGCAAAAGCTCAAAGCAGTCGTGAGGATGCAATTTTGTTTCCTGAAGGCAGAGTACAAGTAGAAGCTGCGATTCTAAAAGCAGTCATAAATCCTCTTTTTTGGATCAAAGGCTGCAAAAGTTCCATTCGAGGACAGTCACGATGAGGACAGTAGGAAGGGGTGTCACCTCGGCAGCTGCCGAGTGCCAGTCTGCGAAAACTCACTGCTACAGGGCACAGAGGCAAGAGGATCCTGCTCCATGAGGTCCTACAGAAGTGTCGGCTTTCTTCTGCTGTCGACATGAGGAATCCAGGGCATGTTGTCTGTAGTTCAACAATGCCTAGATGATCAATACTGCAGTTCGATTACATCTGCATTGTTACACTGTGCCAAGAAGGGCTCTCAACAAGGGTAGTGTCCAGGCATCGTGGAGTGAACTGTGGCAATGTTGTTCGGACATGGAGGAGAAACAGAGAGACAGAAACTGTCAGTGACATACCCTGCTCAGGCCACCCGAGGGCTACTACTGCAGTGGGTGACTGCTACCAATGGATTATGGCTCTGAGGAACCCTGACAGCAATGCCGCTGTGTCGAATAATGCTTTTCGTGCAGCCACCGGACGTCACATTACGACTCAAACTGTGTGCAATAGGCTGTATTATGTGCAGTTTCACTCCACACATCCATGGCGAGGTCCGTCTTTGCAACTGCAACACCGTGCAGCACGGTACAGATGAATCCAATAACAAGCTGAATTGGACTGCTCAGGATTGGCATCACGTTCTCTGCACCAATGAGTGTCACATACGCCTTCCGACGATTGTCAGAGATGTGTTTGGAGGCAACCCGGTCACGTTGAACTCTTAGACACACTGTCAAATGAGTGAAGCAAGGTGGAGGTTCCCTGCTGTTTTGGGTGTGATTATGGGGGGCTGATGCACACTGTTGGTGGTCATGGTAGGCACCATGACAGCTGTGCTATAAGTGAATACCATCCTTATATTAGAACAAATAAGCCCTAGGTCACAAATATTAAGTCAAAATTGACCAGGTTTCAATGCTACTATGAGTGTCGTCTTCAGAATTAGACTAACTGTTCTTGAACTTATTAGGTATATAATACATTAATAAAATTAAAGTTTGTACTGACTGGAAAAGATGAAGTACAATCTTTAATTTTATGAATGTATTATATACCTAATATGTTTTAGAACAGTTAGGCTAATTCTGAAGACGACGCTCATAGTAGCGTCGAAACCTGGTCAATTTTGACTTAATATTTGTGACCGAGGGCTTATTTGTTCTAATATAATTCTGACACGGGCACTGAACCTTAGCAGCTATGTTCAAAGTTTTATGAATGCCATCCTCCGACCAATAGTGCAGTCATATTGGCAACATATTGGCGAGGCATTCGTTTTTGTGGATGACATTTCGCATCCCCATTGTGCACATCTTGTGAATGACTTCTTTCAAGATAATGACATCACTCGAAACGATGTTGATCTCTATTGCAAATTTCTGCACAGGTTCAGGAACCGAGGAGATGCAAAACGTTTTTTGATGTGTGTATGTATGTATGTATGTATGGGATGGGCATCAGTTGTTTGGTAAGTGGTGCTTAGGTGTGTGTGTGTGTGTGTGTGTGTGTGTGTGTGTGTGTGTGTGTGAGAGAGAGAGAGAGAGAGAGAGGAGGGGGGGAAACTGTGGTTGGTAAGACCTTTTTCCTTTTTGTAATGTGGTGGATTTGTTTACGGTTCATTGAGGTAATTTATGTTTGATTAATTTGGTATTATTTTTTGGGGGTATTTATTTGCTTATATCGGTGGGTTTTATGGAGTGTGGTCTGGTGTTGTTGATTTGTGGCAGTTGGTAGTATTGTGCACCTTGGTTGAGCTATATAGGTCAAGTGAAATTTGCAGTACCAGGTTTTTGTGTCTGGTTTCATGGTATCTCTGGCTATGTTTGAGCCGTATAGACCAAGTGAAAGTTTCAGTGTATGTGTGGGTTTCTAGTATCACTGTCTTCATTGGAGCTGTTTAGTTCAGGCAAAATGTATGATACCAATAGCTGTTTTTCGCAGTTTTGGGGTGGGATGATTGTTGAGGGTTTGTTGAGGATTTTGTGTGCATAATTTTTGGTTTGATATTTATTTTGGAATGGTGTCATGATCCTTATTGTTGTGTGTGCTAATTGACACTGCCCAAAACCCCTACTTCGAGCGGTTCCCCCATTAGTTTCACTTTATTTCTGGTGTTAAATATTCCACTTGTTAGGGCCCGTTTATGTTTGTTCATGGGTGTAGTGATAGATGTCGTGGTCTCCATATTGAAAACACTTGAAATAGGAGTGTCACCATCTTGAAGATGCCACGGTTTAAAGCAAATAAGAGAACAAGAACTTTTGGTAATCCCCTGCTGCCTATGTCTGTAAAATATGCTAACAACAAATTATGGCTAGTGCTACTCTGCTCGAATTGATAATTATGAAATTACTTGTAGATTTGTTATGTCAGGGGTAAAACAGCGATTTTGAAAATATCCACTGCTCATCCTATACTATTTAGCTGCTATTTTTATATAATACTTCAAACAAAACATTCATGTAATGGGACACAGACTACTGTCAGCTCTCTATATATGGGTAAAGTCAGGTTCTATATAATAGTATTAGTATGCAGAATTTACCTTCTGGAGCCCAGGTATTCTTATAAATTATGGACACCTTGTCTCATGGGGTATTTTTTTACTTCATTTTTAAGGATTTGGTGATTTTTGTTTGCCTGTCCGTCTCTTGTCATACTGTTACACTTTTGTAGCAGAATATAAAGCTGTAATCTGAACCGTATGGAGAGGTGCACAGTGTACATGGAAATATCCCATTGGTACTTGAGGGAACATAGATATATTAATGCTTAAATTCACATCATTGATTTTCCACAATAGTATTTGTTTTATAGTCTGTTATAAACCAGCGTTTGGCATTCTGTGTCATCCTCAGACAATTTCTGATGATGTCCTAAAAAGCCAAAATCTGATTCATAACGAACTGTAAAATAAATGACTTTGATCATGCTGAGCACCACAGCTGAGACCAATATTAATGATTATATGTGTTATTACATATTTATCTTGTTGCAGTTGGTTTCACTGATTGAACATCTTCAAATTGCCCATTTGTGTCATGACTTTACACATGTAGGCCACCTGAATATGTTCAGTGAACAAATCTGGTCATAACACAATAAATGTGTAATAATACAGCTTAGATGGTTATTAATATGAAACAAATATTATTATGGCACATCAATCATGTGTATTTCCAGGGTTGCCACATGTTCTGGAAATCAGGGAATTTCAAATGTATCAGGGAAATTTGAAAAGAGCACTGGAAAAATCTTGTTTTTGTCTCAGTAGATGAAGTGGTTTGTTTACTGAGATGTCATGTGTCATCACTGGCTGGGTGCAGCTGAGTACGTGCGTAACTTCCCTACTCCCTTATTCTTACTGCTTCTCCCCTTTATACCACTCCCCTCGAATTGCAGTCCGTAACGCCACCACTTCTTGCCACTAGCCTAGCAGCTATCGACAAGAGACAGGGAGGCAGGAGGAGTGGTTATTTGAATCTGATTCTCAGAGATTGTTGACGCAGCAGCCAGAGGTGGTGATCACGTATACATGAGTTGTGTCTGGGTGACTGTCTGGATATCTGTGTGCTCTTGTTTTCTGACAAAGGGTATGGCAGAAGTTTAGTTGTGAGAATGTTATTGTCTTTTTCACATGCCTGGATGTCGCCCAGCAATCATCTTTACCGTGAGTTGCTACTATCCTCATTAGTGTTGATTCTCAGAGTATTTGTGCAACTCACCAGCTACACAACTGGCAGGCCGGAAAGGACAGAAGGAAGACTCCCTTGAAGACTTGCTACATCCCTCCAGCCAATCAACACATGAGTCTCCCTCTGCCAACTGGAAAGGCTCGAAAAAGTCCAACAAAGGCAAATGGTCTTCTCTTTCGCTGACCCAAAGATCCTCTTTGACGGTGTCGCCATGTGATACCTTCTCCTGGCCGGCCTCCATTTCGCCAGTGTGCCCCACCAAACTTTCTTGTGCCCTGGATTCTTCATGTCGACAGCAGAAGAAAGCCGACACTTCTGTAGGACCATATGGAGCAGGATCCTCTTGCCTCTGTTCCCTGTAGCAGTGACTTTTCGCAGACTGGCACTCAGCAGCTGCCGAGGTGACACCCCTTCGTATTGTCCTCATCGTGACTGTCCTCCAATGGAACTTTTGCAGCCTTTGATCCAAAAAAGAGGATTTATGACTGCTTTTAGAATCGCAGCTTCTACTTGTACTCTGCCTTCAGGAAACAAAATTGCATCCTCACGACTGCTTTGAGCTTTTGCATTTCTTCCTGGTCTGTTTTGACCTTCCGCTCGAGGTTGGCATTCTGTCTCATGGGGGAGTCATATGGGATGACATTCATAGTCAACCCATCCATCTCCCTGACTACCTGTCATCGAGCTGTTGCAGTTTGTCTTTTCCTTCCTCACTTGAGCTTTTCCCTTTCTACCATTTACATCCCTCCGTCATTCGATGTCACCAGGTTCGACTTCCTCCAGCTTATTGGACAGCTTCCTCGCCGATTTCTGCTGCTTGGGGACTTTAATGCACACCATCCCATTTGGGACTCTTCCAGAACCTATCCGAGAGGTGCCCTCTTCGCTGCCATTCTTAATCAACTTAACCTTGTCTTCTTTAACACAGAAGCACCCATGTTGCTTTCAGACTTGTCACACACCTATTCCCATTTGGACCTTTCCTTCTTCACTGCCCGTCCTGCACATCATCTTGAACGGTCCGTTCTTTCTGACACCTACTCGAGCGACCATTTCCTCTGTGCTATCCATTTGCTGACTCCTACCCCACCTCCGTGCACATCGAAATGGCAGCTCACTAAGGCTGACTGGAGACTTTACTCCTCCCTGGCGACCTTCAACAAACACGATTTCCGCAGTTGCTATGACCAGGTGGAATTTCTTACAAACATTATCCTTACTGTCGCAGAACATTCCATTCCTCACACTTCCTCTTTACCATGCTGTGTCCCAGTCCTTTGGTGGACTGAAGCGTCCTGCGATGCAATTCGCATTCTTCGGGATAACCAAAAAGGTAGCTGAACTTCATTCACTAGTTCTTTTAACAGTTTCACCCCCCCCCCCCCCCTCTACCATCGTGTGCACCAACCTCTGACGGTTCTCTGGGAGCAAGATCCATTCCCCCATTTTCGCCCTGACAGCAGCAGACAGTATCATCGTGTACCCTATTGCTATCTCCAACACCTTGGGTCGCCATTTTGCAGAAATTTTGAGCTCCTCCCACTATCGTCCTGCCTACCTCTATTGGAAATGAGCAGAGAAGAGTCGGGCAATACCCTTCTCTTCTCAGAATCCTGAGTGTTACTGTGCTGCCTTTACTATGAGGAAGCTAGACCATCCTCTCACTTCATCTCAATCCTCCGCCCTGGACCAGACACTGTTAACTTTCAAGTGTTGCAGCACCTTTCTCTTGTGGGCAAGCACTTTTTGTTTAATACGTACAACTGGACCTGGGCAGAGGGCATGTTTTCCAGCCACTGTTGTGAAGGCACTGTCATACCCACACCTAAGCCCGGTAAGGACAAACAACTTCCTTCTGGCTATCACCCACTTTGTTTACCCATGTCATGAATGGTTTTCTGTGGAAATCCCAGACTGGCTGTGTTTTTCAATTTGGAGAAAGCCTACGACATTTGTTGGAGGACTAGTATCGTTTGTACTCTCTACACATATGGCCAACTGCCCCATCTCCTTGAGGAATTTTTAAAAGACGAGTTTTCGATGTACGTAAGGGGTCTGCCTCCTCGGACACCTTTATCCAGGAAAATGGTGTACCTCAGGGTTCTGTCCTGAGTGTTGTCGTCTTTGCTGTCGCCATTAACCCTACAATGGCCTGTCTCCTGCCGGGCATCTCCGGCTCTCTTTTTGTTGATAATTTTGCTATCTACTGCTGCTCTTCATGAACCTGTCTCATTGAGTGGTGTCTTCAGCAATGTCTTGATCATCTTTACTCATGGAGCATCGACAGTGGCTTAAGTTTTTCTACTGACAAAAACATTTGTAAGAATTTCTGGCAGCACAGCTGGTTTCTCCCACCATTTTTACATCTTGGGCCTGTTGCTCTTCCATTCATTGAAACTACAAAATTCCTGAGGCTCCTGCTTTATACAAAACTATCTTGGTCCTCCCACTTCATGCTCCCTGCAGCTTTTTCGATGGGTGTGAACCCTTCACCATCTTGGCTTCGTGTGGCAGCCCATCTTCACCTTGACCTTCATTCACTTTCTAAAGACACTGCACCAGGCTCGGTCTATTGCCTTCAGTTTCACGACCTATGCATGGAATTTTGCAATAGTATCTTTGTGTACACTGATGGCTCTTGGACTGACCGTGGTGTCGGGTGTGCCTTCAACGTCAACCAACATTTTTTGGTACTGACTTCCGGCACATTGCTCAGTATTTACAGCAGAGCTCTTCACCCTGTATCAGATCATGGAGTACATCTGCTGACATACTCTTTTCACTGTGTCACTGCTCAGACTCTCTTGGCACCCTTCAAAGCTTCTGTGCACTGTAGACTGTCCATCCCTTAGTGCACCGGTTCCAGGAAAGCTTCCACTTGCTCACTTTTTATGGAGCCACTGTGATGTTTATGTGGGTTCCAGGTCATATCGGTCCAAGAGGTTGCTGACACGGCTGCCAAAGCTGCATTCCTCGTACTTCAGCCCAATAATTCTTGCATTCCCTCTGATGATCTCTTGTTGCTTTCTGTCAGGTGGTGGTGTCACTTTGGCATCGCCACTGGTCCTCCATTCATAGGAATAAGCTCTGGGTTATTAAGCCTCTCCCAGTGGCTTGGACAACCTCCTCTCAGTCCTCCTGCGGCGTGGAGGTCATTTTAACTAGGTTGCATATTGGGCACTGCCTTTTTAGCTATCACCATTTGTTAAGTGGTGCTCCCCTACTACTTTGTGCACATTGCACCCAACTTTTAACTGTCTGCCGTTTCCTGAGGGGATGCCCTTTTTTTTACCGTTTACATTCTCGTTTGGGTTTGCCATCTGAGTTATTGGCCATTTTAGTGAACAATGCGTGGGCTGTCGACCGTGTTTTACTTTTTATCAGTTGTAGCAATATGGTGAAGGCCATTTAATTTTTAGTTCGGGGCCTCCATTTCCCTATTGCGTACTTCATAGACCTTTCTCCACGTCCCTGCTTGTAGCTGTCCTATCTTCTGTCATTAAACGTTGACATGTAATCATTTTTAACTCCTCTCTTCATCTTTGTGTTTCACAGTTTTGGCATGGACACATATGACCCTAGTTGTTTTTGCGCCCTAAAACAAAATGGGGGAGAAATACAAAGCCCTGACATTCTTTTGTCGACTTATGTCTTTACCTCCCCTTGAGACCTCAAAATTTGTCGGGGAAAAATTCTAAAACGTGTCTGTGGAATCAGAGAAATATCAGGGAATTTCACTTGGAGAAACTTGTGGCAACCCTGATTTTAGGTTTTTATATATGGAAATTATTTTTGCTTCTAGTATTGCAGTTCTGAATTGCTGAGTTCATCTTAAACTAACTCTTGTTATTAATCACAAATACCATTAGGGAATATAACTTCTATAGGCATGTAAGTGTGAGAATCCATGGGTCCCTGAAGAAGCTTTTTCAAGATGTAGAATAAATATTTTTTTCCGCTTAGCTGAAGTACCTCAGAAGATTATGCCATATGAGTAAACTGAGTGAAAGTGTGTTAGCAATCCTTTGTCCAGTTTCATACAGTAAGAGATTTCTAAGCACAAAATGGGCGGAACTGAGCTTCTCGGTTAACTGACCCACATGCTGGTCTCACACGTGATTGGTATCTGCATACCCAGGAACTTAGAACATGGGAGCCTAATTGCCCATTTATCCCTACTTTTGATATTCATATCTGTAAGTCGCTTTTATTTCTTTAGAACTGCACAATACAAGTTTTTAGGCCTTAAGCTGGTACCTGTGGATCAGTACAAGCCTGTTCTGTTATTCTCCTGAATGTTTCTGGTATGGATGAGTTTAGATCTTGCATCAATAAGTTTGTGACACTGCAAAACATTATAGTTTTTCCAAAGCCCTCCAGTGCCCCAAGTAAATCATTTTTGTGGACTTGGCAGCAAACACTGTGTGCCACACCATATTTTATGTTCTCCCTTTTTGAGTTTAATCTTATTCCTGTCTTATCATTTGTTAATGTGACCTTCCATTTTCTGTAGTTAAAGTACAACTCAATGCATGCAAGGGGAAGACTTTTAATGCCATACTATTTTAGCTCCCCCTCACAGAATTTTTTAATCTAAACAGTCAAAGGATTTGGCAAGATGACAGGGGGGATAATTTCCACTATTTAATTCTACTGGAATTGAATTTTTGAGATATTATGTTGGATTCTCAGTATAGAAGCCTTTACAGAAGTCAAACTGTGTTGTTAAAAAGTTATTCTCTGAATGGCGGTTCACCATTCTAAGTGGATTTAGGTTGAAATACTATGCAGAGATGAAGAGGCTTACAAAGGCTGGAATAGGCTGGTGAGATGCACCAAAGCAGTAGTTGGATGAAGACCACAACAGCAGACTTCAACTCAGTTTATTGATGGAAATCCAGCTCTTGCCGAAATTAGCTCTCTCTCTCTCTCTCTCTCTCTCTCTCTCTCTCTGACACACACACACACACACACACACAAACACACACACACACACACACACACACACACACACACACACACACACACACACACACACACACACTCTTCCTTCTACCTACCACTCCATCTCTCTTACCAGTGTGTTCGCAAGGTGATGGGACATATGATTCATGCCCGGATAATATGGTGGTTCGAGTCTCACAATTTTTGATGAATGCACAGTGTGGCTTTCAACACAGCATTCTGCAGTGGACCGTCTCATTATTTTGCCCACCCATGTCATGAATGGTTTTCTGCAGAAATCCCAGATTGTCGCCGTGTTTTTTGATTTGGAGAAGGCCTATGACACCTGCTAGAGAGCTAGTACCCTCCGTACTCTTCACATGTGGGGCTTCCGTGGCCACCTACCCTGTTTCCTTCAGACATTTTTAAAAGACCGAGTTTTCGAGGTGCATGAAGGGTCTGCCTTGTCGGACACCTTTATCCAGGAAAATGGTGTGTCTCAGTGTTCCATTCTGAGTGTCATTCTCTTTGCTATCACCATAAACCCTATAATGGCCTGTCTCCCACTGGGCATCTCCGGCTCCCTTTTTTTTTGATGATTTTGCCTTCTATTGCAATTCTCTATGAACCTGTCTCACTTAGTGGCATCTTCAGCAATGTCTTGATTGTCTTTACTCCTGGAGAATCGACAATGGCTTTCGCTTTTTCACTGACAAAACTGTCTGTATGAATCCCACGAACGCTGACTGCAAATTTGTATGTCCGTCTGGTTATTTGGCCTGTTGTGCTGCCATTCACAAACAGCATTCCAGGAGGTGTTTTCCTACAGGATAACACTTGCTCACATACTGCTGTTGTAAGCCAACATGCTATAGTGTGTCAACATATTGCCTTGGCTTGCTCGATAACCAGCTCTACCTCCAATCGAGCACATATTGGACATCATCTGATGACAGCTTCAACCCATCCACAAACATCAATAACTGTCCTTGTATTGGCCAACCAAGTGCAACAGGCATGGAACTCCATCCCACAAACTGACACATGACACGTGTACAATAGCGTACCGGCATTTACATTTACATTTGCGGTGGCTTATCTCACAATCACATTGATCCTGCAACGTTAATCACTTTACATATGTTGTCTCAACAAATATATTCCTGGTATTTCATTACTCTACATTAATTATTTTTTGGTGTTGCAAATTTTTCCATCAGTGTACCTGACCTTTCTTTAACCATCCCTGGTGCAATGCAGAATTCTCTTCCCAGTAGCGAGAAAATGCCGTTACTCCAATTTTGAAATCAGATAAATTACCTCTTCAAACGGACAGCTGACGTCCAGATTGTTTACTCAGTGTCCTGCAAGTTACTTGAACATATGGTTAGTCGAAGGCTGTATTGTGTCCTTGAATCCCCGGATCTTTTGGCTTCGATCCAGGGTGCTTTTCGCCAAGGGCGCTCTACTGAAGATAATTTAGTCCACTTGAAGTGTGCTATCTGAACAGCTTTTGCTCAGCATCAGTTCCTTGTTGCAGTTTTCATTGATCTGCGTGTATATCTTATGATACCACATGGTGCCATAACGTCCTTGCCACCTTAAAGGAGTGGGGCCTCCATGGCCCACTCCTGATTTTTATCCAGAACTTTCTTCCATGTCACACTTTTTGGGTACAGGTTGGTGCCTCCTGTAGCATCCCCCCCTGCAGGAGAAGGGGCTTGCACAAGGTTCTGTTTTGAGTGTCACTCTCCTTTTTGTGGCTATCAATGATCTGGCGGCAGCTGCATGACATATGGTGTCCCCATCGTTTTTGTTCGTCCGCGACGGCTATTGCTGGCGGCAGAATGCAGGGAGCAATACACCAAGCACAATCCTGGACTTTCACTCATAGCATCCATTTTTTGGCTGCCATGACCTACGTTATGCATTTCTGTCATTGTGTTTTTTAGGACCGGTCTTTGATGCCTAGTTGACATGGCTTCCCCATCTTTGCCAACTAAAGCAGACATGTAGGTCGCACCTGAATGCTCTTCTATGCCTCAGCGACACCGACCACGGTGTGGTCCACTCTACTTTGATATGGCTGTATGCAGCATTGGTGCAGTCACACCTAGATTACAGGAATCTCTCATATGACTTTTTATCAGCTTCGACATTACTTCTGGATTCGATACACTATTGTGGGGTAAGACTGGTAACAGGTGCCTTTGGACTAGGCAGAAGTTCCACTATTGTGGGTTCTGCACCATCAAAAATTGATGGCAGCTGCTGGCCCATAGTACCCTAACTGTCATCTCCTCTTTCCAAATACGAGATCTACCTCCCAAAACGGCAACACAGGTCTGGGGTTACGATCACCAAGTTTGAGTCTTGGTCCAGCACACAGTTTTAATCTGCCAGGAAGTTTCATATCAGTGCACACTATGCTGCAGAGTGAAAATCTCATTCTAGAAAACTCTTTATCTGTAATTCTCTTTACATATTGGCTATTTTCTTCACATATGGGGGACATGGTCTCATCTGAAAAGTGAAACCAAGCCTGTAAAAGAAAGGAGGGGGGGGGCAGTTCTCAATTCTTGAGCAGTGACCCTCTTGTTCCCCCCCCCCCCCCCCCCTTTGTAAATTGGGTTACTTTATGTTCAATCCTTGCACCCAATTTACTCTTTCATCTACCTACTTTTTTTCTCGTCAAGCAGAACGATATTTATGCCCGGTGCTTAATACCTGTTTGTATCACTTACAATGCTGGTATTTATGAATTTTTTAGCATTTGACTCCGGAAAGACCATTTTTCTTTGTAGTGAGGTCTTGCCAACAGCAAATTTTCTGGATGGAAAGTCGCTCAATCTGCTCATATACTTTAAAATTTAAAAGTAAATCTAGCAATGCTAGAATGTATACAAAATACTGGTATACCCATTTTCAAGCTGTTGTTTAAAGATTCGCGACTTTTAAAACTTACGTAGATTATCTTTTTGATGATAGAACTTTACATAAGAAGTTATTAAGAACATTGCGAATATCACATGATGAACAATTGAATGACTAAAGCAGTGTTATCAACCCTCATTCATTGACACATGTAATAAATTCATCGAGGCAGTGAAGTCCAGAGCTGTTGTAAAAATTTCTGAAATTAAAAGTATGTATTACCTAATGAATGTATTATTTTGGGGTGAAAGAACACAATAATTATTATTTTTGGAATGTAATAATTCACTATGGCTTCATTTTAATTCTAATAAGTTTCACACTGTAATGAAACATTGTCGAAATGCCTCTCTCTCTCTCTCTCTCTCTCTCTCTCTCTCTCTCTCTCATTTGTTATAACTTACCGCTGTTATGTTGTATTTGTATTGCAGTCATTACATTAAAATTGGCTATATTGATTCTGCAATTTATACTATTATGTTATTGCTAAGAATTGATTTAAAGAATAAACGTATATATTTATTTGTAAGATTTTGTAAATTTATACCACTGGAACTTTGTCAAAATATTTGATTGCGTAATACTGCCAATAAATACAATGACTTTCTTTCTTCTGTTTATAATTGTAATAGATGTTGGACACTTTGACTCCAAGTATGTTATACAGAAACGCAGTGATTTTTTACAAAAGGCAAAACTATGTGTTCGAAGAATTGTGGAGAGGAGGGTACGTGATGTATTTTAAGTAGGTTATAAAGAGTAACTATAACAACAAAAACAATAAATTATTTGTGATTGGCAAGCTTTCGGAGCCAGTGGCTCCTCCAGACAGAAGCGTTGAAGGGGAAGGAAGAAGGGTAAAGGAAAAGGCCTGGAGAGTTCCAGGAAAAGGTGTAGATTTTGGAAAATTCACCCAGAACTGCGGATCAGGCGAAAAATAGAAACGACACATGTCGTATACCAGCTATTATGTAAACACTGTTCAGCTTTCTACATCTGCATGACTACCACCAAATTATCAGTTAGGAGAAGTGGGCATAGGCATAGTGTATATACTGGAAACTCACAATATCCTGTTGCAGAGCATGCTCTACAACATGGCATATGTGACCTCGGCACTTGTTTCACCACACATGCCACCTGGATTCTTCCGCCAGACACCAGTTTCTCAGAACTCTGCAGGTGGGAACTAGCACTACAACGTGTCCTTGGTTCTCACCACCCACCTTGCCTTAATTTATGTTAATTTCTCCTGTCTCAGATTTTCTTCACTGTAATTACTCTTTGCTTCACTCCGTTTTAGCTTTCTACATCTTTCATTGTCTTTCCCGTCTATTTTCACTGCCCCCTCCCACAACTGTTGCATACAATACACTTAGCTTCTCACTCTTATCAACTCATATACAGTTTTAGTAGTAATCTCTGTCTTGCATATTACCCTGTCTTCCACCTTTAAGCTCTCAGGTTTCCGAATCTTGCCCGATGCAGTCCCCAACAATTAGTCTTTCCTTCTCATCCTGTACGGTAAGTCACCCGTGACCCACGGTTCTGGGTAACTTTCTCAAAATCTACCCCTTTTCTTAGACCTCTCCAGTCCTTTTCCTTCACCCTTCTTGCTTCCCCTGCAACCCTTCAGCCTGAAGAAGGAGTCACTGGCTCCAAACGCTTGCCTATCACAACAGTCTTTTATGTGTGTGTTCTACCACTGCTTGGTGAGTAGATTTTTTATCTATCCAATTAAATAATTTTATAAAGAGTATCTGTGTGTGACGTTTTTATTGGTATACAACTTGTTATAAACAAAACTTATTTTTACCATTTAATATGTTTCCAGATATTTACCAGTGGTAAAGATGAAATTGGGTTGATTGTACTTGGTTCTGACAAGACACAGAATCCACTTGATTACCCAAATGTTAGTGTGGAATTTCCTCTTGCACTGCCTACATGGCAGATGATATCCTTTGTGGAGAAATCTTTACATGAAAGTGAAATAAAAACAGATTGGATAGATGGTGTTGTTGTTGGCATGCAAGTCTTGAAAGATGAGCTAGAGTAAGTATTTAAAGCTGTCTGTTTCATGACATTCCTGGAACATGTTCCAGAATGTGTGTTACACAGATCACAGTGACATAGTGTTTTTGTAATGAAAAAGAAACAGAAGGCACAATACCTGCAGAAATAGTAAATTTTTTTGGGTGATTTTACTGTATGAATGTTTTTTACAGTTTTTCAGCTCAATAATTAAGGAGGTATTGATACAAGGCTTTGCCAAAAATCCATCTGTCACCTACAATTCCAGCCCTGTCAGTGGCATTCCCTACCCCACAATATGAATGGGCCACCATGAAAGCTTTCACATCATTGTCAAATTCACTGAAACTACTGCATAGCAATTTACTTGAGTATGGCTGCTGTTGTGGTCTTCAGTTTGGTTTAAGCACTGCGTCAATACCTTCTCTTCATAGCACTCAGAGGTCGTGATCTGCAACTGTTTTTACAAATGGCAAGAGAACTTTTCCTCTAGTTGCTTGTTTTTCAGTGAAAGATGCAAATATTTTAGAATGTAGTGCCTTATGTATATCTGTTAGAATAGCCACAAGGTCTGAAAGTTATTTTCAAATGATTGAGCTCTTCTACAGAGTATTGAAATTCACAGATTCTTCCAACCTGGTCCACCAATGTCTTACATACTCCTCTTCCTCCATGGATTGTTTCCAGTACTTGGAGATGAAACATTAGGCAGCAAAACATGCCTTATAACCAAAATCTAATGAACATATAATTAAATTAACTAAAGATGTAATGTTGCACTCTCAGGTAAGACTGATCTTGAATGCAAAGCCAAAGTGGAAATTAAATGTAAGCTGCAACATTCATCTCACTTTTTGTTATTGAAATTATTCACAGTGCCATAGGGAGAACTGAGTTTATGTGTTTTATAGAGTCAGATACACGGTGCTGTCCATTATTCTCCTGACTATGATGTCCAGGAATGGTAGTCTTCCTTCTTCTTTGGTCTCCATAGTGAATTTGATTTTGTGGCGTGTGGAGTTCAGATGTACAAAGAAGTCAAGAAGTTTGTCTCTTCCATGAGGCCAGATGACAAGTGTGTTATCCACATAACAGAAGTGAAGAAGAAGATGGATTTCCATTTGGATGACATCAGGGCCTCTTCCTCGAAGTGCACCGTAAACATATTCACAATCTCTGGTCAGAGTGGGCTGCCTATTGCGACTCCATCTGTTCGTGGGAGGGGGGTGTGCCATGAGTCAGTGAAGTGGGAAAGTTGACGAAGTAATATGCGTGACGTGTCATACCTCGACCAATATTGAGAACAGAATAAAAAATTCAGAGGCATTACTTTTCAACACTCCCATGCATATTCTGTATGCAAGAAAAGCTTTTGGAGCAGGTTTCTCATTCAGAAATTCTATTTCAGTGTTGGTTGTTTACACGAAGACCGTGTTAAGCATAATGGAAGAAGGAGAAAAGTTTATCAGCATTCCAGATTTGGCAGTGGCAGGCTCATGGTCCGGTGAGACTCTGGTTTATTGTTTCACTATATTGCTGCTTGCATTGCTCAGAATCTCATTTTGTGCGAACATAGAATTGGTAGGTTCAGGAGGGCCATGCTAAATGCCTTGCAGTGCCTCAGTAGTGCCACCCAACTAGCACCTGAGAGGGCAGACAAGTGTTCGCTCATGTGTACGTGATCCTGCAGTGAAGTTGTGTACATTTAGTCAGGAAGTGGGCTTGTATACAGTGAGACAAATATCCACACAGACAATGTGATGGCATCTGGAGCAGCACAGACTATCAAGCCCTTAATGCAGCTCTAGAGAGAGGTGAACTGACAGCGGTGCAACTGACAACAATGCCAGACACAGGAATGGCACTGTGTCATCGTGTCAGACGAGTCTCGGTTCTGCAACATCGTCACAATTGATGTACTTGTGTGTGGAGGCTCTGATGCCAACAGACCTGGCCAGATTGTACCTGTCATTCTCATGCGGGTCCAGCATGTGATGTGATGGTATGGGGTGCAACTGGATACATGTCACAACCTCTGGTTCACATAGCCAGTAATTTGGACAGCAGCCATTTCATTTGTGTTTTGTTAAGGACTATCGCTGTGTGCTATTTTCAAGGGCTCCGTGATGTTATCTTTTAACAAGATAATGCAAGACTACACATCACCTGAGCTGTACTGAGCTACCTCGATACAGAGAATGTTCCATCCAGCATTTTCTTCAAATCTGTCACCTGTGGAGAACGTCTGTTCACAGGATGCCAAGAGATGGGTATTCCACCAGTCGCCAGCCACCAGTCGCCAGCCACTACAGTTGAAGAACTCTGACATCTGACATACAGTTGAGTAGCATGAAATGATGTACCCATGGCTGTAATCCAACCTCGATTTGATATCCAGTGTGATGAGAGCTGTTCTGCTGTTCCAGTTTCAATACTGAAATTCGTATATTATTTTTATGCTATCCTAACCAGATTGGACTGTGGTGTCATACAGCATAAAATATCTTACAACGTGTTGAATCAGTGATGAGAAGTGTAGAACAGCCAGCAGGGGAAAGATGTTGGCAATGAGACAGCTTTTATGTATAACAGCAGTACAGTGTTTCACAGTGCATAATGCTTCTGCAGATTGAGAACAAAATGTGTGGTTTGCTTTCATCGATTTTCACAAACATAGCCTTGAAAAATAATGTTGACATTACTGTGCATTTCACTCTGAGGCATATTGCAC
The DNA here is from genome assembly GCF_023864345.2 of Schistocerca serialis cubense. Classification (NCBI taxonomy): domain Eukaryota; kingdom Metazoa; phylum Arthropoda; class Insecta; order Orthoptera; family Acrididae; genus Schistocerca; species Schistocerca serialis. Next base: position 1,091,509,693 of record NC_064640.1, on the reverse strand, counting down.
TCTGAGAATGTTCATCGAATTCAGTTGCTTTGTATTATATTTCAGTAACAGTGACATAATAGCAAATTGGACTGTATGAGTTGTAACGGATTTTTTTTCCAGACACGCACTACCATTTCTTCAGATTTATTTAATTTGGGTATAAATCCTTTCCAGCATATATGCTGTACACAAAATGTTGGACATAAAATGTAGCTATCTGCTGATTTAACATCTTGCTGAGTATACCGGTACAATATTTTGTTGTAACAAATAGTTCAATGTATTTTACACACTTATAAACTTATTTATACAGTTATAGTAATTTATACCATTACATTAATGTTGTACCTTAATGTTCTGGAAGACGATATTATAAGGAACCTCATACTTTTCCTGGATGATAAAGTTGTCTATAATGAATTATTACCCGAAAAAAATCTGCACAAATTTGAGTCAGATCATAACATTTCAATTTGGTCCATAGATATGTAAATTGGTGCACATCACAAAACAAATAAAAGACAGTATTGTATGACTACATTATCAAATAATCACAGTCTTAATTGGTCAACTCATACAAATATCTGGATGAAATGAAATGGTGACATAGACTCACTTGTAGGCAAAGCAGAATGCAGACTTCAATTCATTGGTAAGATACTGGAAAATGCAATCAGTCTATAGTGGACATTGCTTACAAAATACTTGTGTGGCCCATTCTAGAATATTGCTTAAGTATGACCCATAACAAATAAGGCTAATGGCAGACATTGAATGTATACAAAATAGTGTAATATGTTGATCATAGATTTATTTGATGCATGGGAGATCATCAAGAAGCTACTAAATATTGGAAATGCCAGACAAGTGAAGATAGATGCCAAATATATGACAAAACCTAACTTATGAAATTTCAGGGACCTGTATTAAGTGAGGTATTTAGGGATTATACAATAACCACATATGTATCACTCCTATAGGGACCATGAAGGCAAGATTAATTACAGCATGCACAGAACCATTTAAAGAATCATTCTTCCCACACTCCACATGAGCATTGAATGGGAAAAAACCGTAATGTGTGGTACAACAATGTACTTTGTCGTACAAGCCAAAGTGGTTTATACAGTGTGCATGGAGACATGGAATCAGTTGACAGTAGCTGGGTAATGGTTCATATTGATTCCCATTTCCCTGTTGCAGTAGGTGATCTTATGCCTCTAATTATTTTTTCATTGCTATCTTAACTTGCATTCTTCAATTCAGTTTATTAACCCTTCTTATCTCTTTGTATTAGGGCAAATGTTTAGTTAACTTTTAAGGAATTTTTATTTTCAATTTATCAACTGGAGTTTTGTTTCATATGCAGCAGCAATGTTACAAATGATTTGTTTCAGTTTCTTTAGAATAATTTGCTGTTTCACGGGTGCCTTGAAGAAAATAAAAGATCTCGAAAGTGTCTTAATGACAACCGATGGCCTCATGTTGACAAGACAGCTGGTTGCCTTGCAGAGGGCAGGGCTTGACAGTCTGAACATCAGCTTAGACACCCTGCAGTCCCAATGCTACAAGCAGATCATGAGGAGGAAAGGCTGGGAGCGTGTCATGGCTGGCATAGATCTAGCCTTGCAACTTGAATACGACTCTGTGAAGGTATTACTAGTGCAGCTGTCATCGCTTGCAGACTTTCATAAGCAAAAGATATAAATCTGTTGTTAAGAATATCAATACAAGAATCACCATTTTAAAGCAGTACTCCCTCACCCTCACCCCCATCCCCGCTCCCACCCTCACCCCTGTCTCCACACTGCAGCTGTAAGTGAAGGAAGGTATATTAAGACAGAAGAAGTAAATTTTAGCTGATGATGCTACCAGTTTCGTAGTTTATACAACATAAAAAAGTATGCCTTGCAAATTTACCAATTAAATATCTTATATTTTCCTCCCAAGAGAGTCTTATGAGACTCAAGATCTTTACAGTTTCTCTTTTTTTCTTTTGTGTCTTTAGATTAAAATAAGTTTCCTCTATTGTGGTGTTGATTTGGAAAAAATACTTGATTGTTTGGAAAAATTATTCTTAATTTTGTAGTCACATTTTTGTTGTGTCTAAGTACTACTGGTTTCAGTAGCAAGTGCCAGCATCAGTTCATCTTATTATCAAAAATTTCTGTGCAAAATAAAAGCTGACCACTGTGGCCGAGCGGTTATAGGCACTTCAGTCCGGAACCGTGCTGCTGCTACGGTCGCGGGTTCGAATCCTGCCTCAGGCAGGGATGTCCTTAGGTTAGTTAGGTTTAAGTAGTTCTAAGTCTGGGGGACTGATGACCTCAGATGTTAAGTCCCATAGTGCTTAGAGCCATTTGAACCATTTTGCAAAATAAAAAGCTTCTGTACAACTGCAAACTAGACATACCATTTTCAGGGTGCAGTTCACATCTATTGAAAGCACAACAGTGACCTTTACTTTTAGTAGATAAGACACCTACTGGGGTAAGTGACTTGATGACTGCACACAAGAAGTTGTCATTTATTCCATATGTAGCCACCATGCAGACTCATATTTTGTATTAGTTTGTCCTTACTCTTCCAAAAGGTTAAACCTTGTCTCTGCGGCCACAGCTTCCTCTCTTCAGCAGTTGTCTTCATCTCCATGTGTGAAGAAAATCCCATTCATTGATCATGTTGTTTAAGTAGGATGTTCTCAGTCATCCCCTTGTTTTCTTACCTACGATCTTGCCTTCAGAAATGTTTTTTAAAAGATTATCGTCTCCAGTTAAGTGTCCAGTATATTTTGCTTTGCCCTGGCCTATAACTTTCAGTGGTTCTTTCTTCTCTCCTATTTCCTTTAATTTTTCTGTCAATGCAGCTAGTTCTTGTACTTCTCCTCCAGAACCACATTTCAGCAGGTTTGAGGCGAGCTTCCTTTGGCTTTTCCAATGTACAGATTTTGCATCTGTGTGTCAGAACACTCCACACAAAGGTCTTTACAAATATTTTCTTAATGTGGAAGCTGATACGTTTATTCAGTTGCAGCTTCTTCTTATTTTGGAAGGAACTCTTCACCTGTGCTATTCTTTTCTTGAATGCCTTGAAATATTGATTGTTTTCTTGCAAAATGCTACTGAGATATTGAATTTCAGTTCCTTTCTTGAGTTGCTCATTGCCTGTTCTTGTGTCAGTCCTACCTCCACCTCCTTTCTTTTCTCTAGCCATAACTTTTGTCTTCTTTGTATTCATTTTTAGCTTTAGTTTTACCACTTCTTGATTTAAGGCCTGAAACATTTTATTTAGTTCCTACTCTGATTTACTATTGCAATGTCGTCAATCTGCAGTGTATATGCATGCAATTAAGTTTCCATATCGACATCATGCTCCAAAAACCACCTAACTGTGTGTGGCAGGGGGTACGTCTCATGCCACCAACTGATCCCCTCTGCCTTGTTCCACTTGTGAACAGTGCTTGGCAAGAATGACTATTAGTACGCTTCTGTATTATCTCTAACTTCTCAAATTTTCTTCTCGTGATCATTTCGTGAATTGTATATGAGAGAAACTATTATGTTGTCAGACTCTTCTCGGAAACTACTCTCTCGAAATTTGGGTAGTAAATCTTTCCGTGAAGCACAACTGCTCTCTTATGGCATCTACCACTGGAGTTGCTGAGCATCTCTGTAATGATCTCACAGCGACTAAATGATCCTGTGACAAAACACTCCGCACTTCGTTGGATCTTCTTTCTCTCTTCTGTCAGTCCTACTGGGTAAGGACACAGGGGTAATTTACATTCACTTAAGATTCTTCCTGTGAATCTTAGTCTGGCATCTGCTTTTCTATTGCTGTCTTATGTGGTCATTCCACTTTAAGTTTGCTCTGGATAGTTACTTCTAGATATTTTATGGTAGATTCTGTTTCCAGCAATTTGTCATTAATAGTGTAGTTGTACAGTATTGGATTTCTTTTCCTGTGTGTGTGTGTGTGTGTGTGTGTGTGTGTGTGTGTGTGTGTGATATGTTACATTTATTTATGTGCAGGGTCAACTGCCAGAGCCTGCATCATTCACCAATCCTCTGCAGGTCATTGTGCAAATTGATACTGTCTTCTGTTGTTGCTACTTTCTGATGGACAAGTGTAGTACCTGTGAACAATATTAAGGAGCCTCTGACACTTTCTACTGAATCATTTATATACATTGTAAATGTAATGGTCCTATCACATTTCCTTGGCGTATTCCAGAAATTTCCTTTTGATTCTTGTCATCTTTTCTTTGTTGTTGTTATTACTTCCTTGATGAACATATTAAGGAAGTAAGGTGATAGAAGGCACCCCTCTCTCACTGCCCTTCTGGTTTTCCTTCTTTCATATCCGGTTCAGTACTCTGACTTTTGTATATACTCAAAATTAATCATCTGTCCTTCCACTTTGGACATTACTTTAAGGAATGATGATATAATGGTAATCTGTTTATTAAACAATATTTTAACGATACACTATGCTTTCTGATCATATAGTGGCTTGATGATGGAATTTGATACTGAAATTAGTAATCATTAGACAAAATAAAAGTGAAGCTATAATAAAAGAAAGTAATTTTTTGGATCATGTCAGTTGTTGTTCCAAACAACAGCACGTCAGGAATAGGTTCAAATGGCCCTGAGCACTATGCGACTTAACTTCTGAGGTCATCAGTCGCCTAGAACTTAGAACAAATTAAACCTAACTAACCTAAGGACATCACACACATCCATGCCCGAGGCAGGATTCGAACCTGCGAACGTAGCGGAAACCTGCGGAGTGCAGAAAAAGGCAGTGTCCAGAAAAGTAAACAAGTGTAAAGGCAAAAGTTTCATGACAGGATGTTGTGTCACCATACTTGGAAGACAATTATAGCCAAAGACAGAAATTTAAAAGAAACTGGCTCATTTGAGCTGCGGAGACCTAGTCGAGGATTCTCAGTAGATAATTGTTAGCACAGTAGAATTTATAAAGAGACAATGTCAGTTCATGTCAGGGAAGGTTGATTGGTAAGTATCTATCAGCTTTCTCGTAAAACTCACAATTTGAAGAATACACATCAAGGAAAAAGTAGAAGTCCAACAGTGTCAAATCTAGGCAATAATATCGATCATCCAACAGTTTTGCAAAATCCCCAGTTGTACTTACTTTACTTACTTACTTACTTACTTACTTACTTACTTACTAACTTACTCAGATTTGCTGTGTACCATACAAGGAACTGGTTTCCACTAGTTCACTCGATCAGCTGCCAAGTTCTCACCTTCCTCCAAGTTTGTGTCCATGCATTGAAGATTCATTGCAAAAGTTCCAGGTGTTAAAAGGTCTTCCTGTACATCGGTATCTGTCCATTGATTTCAACAACAGTGGTGATTTTGGGATTCTTCCACCTTACATGCGTAGAACATAACCTGCAATCCTCAGTCTTCTTTCAACAATAATTTTGTGCAGGCTGTGTAGACCTCGTATTCTCAGCACTTCATCGTTTGTAACTTGGTTGGGTTAACATCTTCAGAATTCATCTCTAGCATTGTTGGTGAAAAATATGGAGACTGTGTGCTGATTTTACTGACATTTTCCAAGTCTCACACATATAAACGATAAAGGAGTACAGTCAAAGCTTTGTTGGCATATTACAGACCTAATTGCCATATGGACTGATTTTCCAGTTCTGCTGTTGATTTCTGCATCTGTGACCTCATTATTACATATAAAGCTACCGAGATATGGCAATCTGTCAACATCTTGTAGTATCTTCTATTGCACTGTAATCGGGGAAGAGACGAGTAATTTCCACTTACTTTGCACATTCTGTTTGCCTTATCCCTATTAATTTTCAGCCCTACACAATAGGGTATTTAATGAGAAAGCAGATAAAAATTAACTTGACGCCTTCCAAGGAGACGGTCTCTACTTAGTCTCTACTCCTTCAAGTCTGACTTTGTAAGTGCAGACCAGACATGGTTTAAATTCAGAGAAATAGTATTGACATCAATTAAGAGATATATACCAAATAAATTGAAAGGATACCAAATAAATTAAAAGGGTGGTGCACAAAATATGTCAAAACTCAGCTGCAGAAGCAATGAAAAAAAGCATGTCAAAATTTAAAAGAATGCAAAATCTCCAAGATTAGCGATGTTTTACTGAAGCTCGAAACTTAGGGTGTGTTTCAGTGCAAGATGTGTTTAATAGTTCCCATAGTGAAACTTCATTTTGAAATCTGGAAGAAAATCCAAAGAGGTTCTGGTTGCATGTGTAGTACACCAATGGCAAGACACAACCAATACCTTCACTGCGCAATAGCTGTGGTAATACTACTGATGACAGTGCTACTAAAGCAGGGTTACTAAACACGGTTTTCTGAAATTTCTTCAGCAAAGACAACAAAGTAAATATTACAGTATTGAAATCAAGAACAACTGCAACTGTGAGTAACTTAGTAGTAGCTCTCCTCAGTGTCATAAAGCAGTTATGTTTCTTTCAGAGAATGCTGATACAATAGCTCCATTAGAAATCATATATAGCCCTGGAGATTCTAAAAGGTATCAGATAGATTATATAATGGTAAGACAGAGATTTAGGAACCAGGTTTTAAATTGTAAGACATTTCCAGGGGCAGATGTGGACTCTGACCACAATCTATTGGTTATGACCTGTAGATTAAAACTGAAGAAACTGCAAGAAGATGGGAATTTAAGGAGATGGGACCTGGATAAACTGAAAGAATCAGAGGTTGTACAGAGTTTCAGGGAGAGCATAAGGAAACAATTGACAGGAATGGGGGAAAGAAATGCAGTAGAAGAAGAATGGGTAGCTTTGATGGATGAAGTAGTGAAGGCAGCAGAGGATCAAGTAGGTAAAAAGACGAGGGCTAGTAGAAATCCTTGGGTAACAGAAGAAATATTGAATTTAATTGATGAAAGGAGAAAATATAAAAATGCAGTAAATGAAGCAGGCAAAAAGGAATACAAACGTCTCAAAAGTGAGATCGACAGGAAGTGCAAAATGGCTAAGCAGGGAGGGCTAGAGGACAAATGTAGGGATGTAGAGGCTTATCTCACTAGGGGCAAGATAGATATTGCCTACAGGAAAATTAAAGAGACCTTTGGAGATAAGAGAACCACTTGTATGAACATCAGGAGCTCAGATGGAAACGCAGTTCTAAGCAAAGAAGGGAAAGCAGAAAGGTGGAAGGAGTATATAGAGGGTCTATACAAGGGCGATACACTTGAGGACAATATTATGGAAATGTAAGAGGATGTAGATGAAGATGAAATGGGAGATACAATACTGCGTGAAGAGTTTGACAGAGCACTGAAAGACCTGAGTCGAAACAAGGCCCCTGGAGTAGACAACATTCCATTGGAACTACTGACGGCCTTGGGAGAGCCAGTCCTGACAAAACTCCACCATCTGGTGAGCAAGATGTATGAAACTGGTGAAATACCATCAGACTTCAAGAAGAATATAATAATTCCAATCCCCAAGAAAGCAGGTATTGACAGATGTGAAAATTGCCGAACAATCAGTTTAATAAGCCACAGCTGCAAAATACTAACACGAATTCCTTACAGACAAATGGAAAAACTAGTAGAAGCCGACCTCGGGGAAGATCAGTTTGGATTCCGTAGAAATACTGGAACACGTGAGGCAATACTGACCTTACGACTTATCTTGGAAGAAAGATTAAGGAAAGGCAAACCTACGTTTCTAACATTTGTAGACTTAGAGAAAGCTTTTGACAATGTTGACTGGAATACTCTCTTTCAAATTCTAAAGGTGGCAGGGGTAAAATACAGGGAGCGAAAGGCTATTTACAATTTGTACAGAAACCAGATGGCAGTTATAAGAGTCGAGGGACATGAAAGGGAAGCAGTGGTTGGGAAGGGAGTAAGACAGGGTTATAGCCTCTCCCCGATGTTATTCAATCTGTATATTGAGCAAGCAGTAAAAGAAACAAAAGAAAAATTCGGAGTAGGTATTAAAATCCATGGAGAAGTAATAAAAACGTTGAGGTTCGCCGATGACATTGTAATTCTGTCAGAGACAGCAAAGGACTTGGAAGAGCAGATGAACAGGATGGATGGTGTCTTGAAGGGAGGATATAAGATGAACATCAACAAAAGCAAAACAAGGGTAATGGAATGTAGTCGAATGAAGTAAGGTGATGCTGAGGGAATTAGGTTAGGAAATGAGACACTTAAAGTAGTAAAGGAGTTTTGCTGTTTGGGGAGCAAAATAGCTGATGATGGGAGAAGTAGAGAGGATATAAAATGTAGACTGGCAATGGCAAGGAAAGCGTTTCTGAAGAAGAGAAATTTGTTAACATCGAGCATAGATGTAAGTGTCAGGAAGTCATTTCTGAAAGTATTTGTATGGAGTGTAGCCATGTATGGAAGTGAAACATGGACGGTAAATAGTTTGGACAAGAAAAGAATAGAAGCTTTCGAAATGTGGTGCTACAGAAGAATGCTGAAGATTAGATGGGTAGATCACATAACTAATGAGGAAGTATTGAATAGGATTGGGGAGAAAAGAAGTTTGTTGCACAACTTGACCAGAAGAAGGGATCGGTTGGTAGGACATGTTCTGAGGCATCAAGGGATCACCAATTTAGTATTGGAGGGCAGCGTGGAGGGTAAAAATCGTAGGGGGAGACCAAGAGATGAATACACTAAGCAGATTCAGAAGGATGTAGGTTGCAGTAGGTACTGAGAGATGAAGAAGCTTGCACAGGATAGAGTAGCATGGAGAGCTGCATCAAACCAGTCTCAGGACTGAAGACCACAACAACAACATATAGCCACTTATTTGATAAAGATCCATACCTAGAGACTGAAAAGTTGCTCAGGTCACACCAATGCTCAAGAAAGAAAAGAGGAGTAATCTACTAAATAACAGACTCATATCACTAATGTTGATTTGCATTAGGATTTTGGAACATATATCGTGTTTGAATATTATGAATTATCTCAAAGTTAATGATTCATTGATAAATAGCCAAGATAGATTCAGAAATATCGACCTTTTAAAACACAGCTAGCTCTTTAGTCACACAAAGTAATAAGTGCTTTCAACTGGGGATCTCAAATTGATTCCATATTTGTAGATTTCCAGAAGACTTTTTGAAACAGTTCCTCACAAGCATTTTCTAATCATATTGTGTGCCTGTGGTGTATTGTCTCAGTTGTGCAACTGGATGTGTGGTTTCCTGTCAGAAAGGTCACAGTTCATAGTAATTGATGGAAAATTGTCAAGTAAAACAGAAGTGATATCTGACATTCCTCAAGGAAGTGTTATAGACCACCTGCTGTTGCCGATCTACATTAACAACTTAAGAGAGAATCTGAGCAGTCCTATTAGATGATGCTATCATTTACAGTCTTGCAAATCATTTACTGTCTTGTAAAGTGATCAGATGATCAAAACGAACTGCAAAATGATTTAGGCTACCTATCCATATGATGCAAAAAGTGGTAACTGACCTTAAATAATAAAAATTGTTATGTCATCCGCATGAGTAGTAAAAGGCATCTACTAAATTTTGGTTACATGATAATTCACGCAGATCTAAAGGCTGTGAAGTCTACTGAATACTTAGGAATTACAGTTACAAATAACTAAAATTGGAATGCTCACATAGATAATGTGGTGGGAAAGCAAACAAAAGACTGTGATTTAATAGTAAAACATTTAGAAGATTAGGATTACTAAAGAGACTATCTACAACTATACTTGTCTGTCCTCTTTTGGAGTATTCTGCATGGTGTGAGATCCTTACCAGATAGGACTGACAAAGGACATCATTTAAAAGTTCAAAGAAGGGCAGCTCATTTTGTATTATTGGGAAACAGGAAAGTGCATGCCACAGATATCGCATGTGAATTGGGGTGGCAATCATTAAAGCAAAAGCATTTTGCTGGAGCAGGTTCTTAAAATTTCAATCATCAATTTTCTCCTCCGAATGTGAAAATATTTTGTTAGAGCCCTCTTACATAGGGAGAAATGATCATTGTAATAAAATAAGAGAAATCAGAACTTGTACGGAAATATTGAAGTGTTTGGTTTTCCTCAAATGCTGTAGGGGAGTGGAATGGTAGATAAATAGGTTGAGGGTGGTTCTCTGAACCCTCTGCCAGCATTTAATTGTGAATTACAGACTAGTCATGCAGATATAGATAATGTAGATAGGCTTTCAATATTGTGCACTGATTCTCTAATTTTATACATTGCTCAAATACTTTCGTGGCGCTTTGGAGTGACCCCTTTAAAATAACACTTTACCAGTCTTCTTAATATGTATTTTGGTAACCAGCTTGATAAGAAGTTACAACAATACTCTCTTATTACTCCCCAGTTTTGGGTTTTATTAATGAACAAAATCGCCGCAGTGTTCCATAACAATTACGGGCTGAAGTTTCCTGCTGATGGAACCAATATGATTTTCTGTGTTTCTGAGCATACAGGTTGTGTACGCTGTTTGGAGTCTGGTGTATGCTGAATCAAATGTTTTTATTGTTGTGATCTTCCATCTGAAGATTGGTTTCATGGAGTTGCCCATGCTAGCTTATCCTCTGTGACCGTCTTCACCTCTGCATAACTACTGCAGCGTACAATAACTTGAACTTGCTTACTGCAGTCAGTTTTTGGTCTCCTACAGTTGTTACCCCAATTATATTCACAGATGACCACATATTGTGGAAATTGCATATTGTAATGTAGGATGCAATAATAACATACGGAAAGTTTCTGTTGAAAATTACGAATTATTTACGAATAAAGGAGATGGCTCACCAAAAGGCAGAAGCACTGTCTCATTGATAGGCACACGAACAAAAGGTATGTAGAATGAGATTTTCACCGTGCAGTGGAGTGTGCACTGATATGAAACTTCCTGGCAGATTAAAACTATGTGCCGGTCCAAGAGTCAAACTTGGGACCTTTGCCTTTCGTGGGCAAGTGCTCTACCCTCTGAGCTATCCATGCACGACTCACGACCCGTCCTCACAGCTTTACTTCCACCAGTACCTCGTCTTCTACCTTCCAAACTAAAAGGTACGTTACTTGGCAAGCTTCCAGAATGCACTTTCTTTTTCTAGCTGTAGGGAAAACATGCGTGCGCGCCCACACACACACACACACACACACACACACACACTCACTCACATGCGCATGCATGTCTCCTTATGGTGTGGTCGCTCAACTGCCAGCTCTTTACTGGCCCACGGTGAGTGTTCTGGAGTGAGGTGGGGCTTTAGAGTGGGGTAGGATGGGGTGGGTTGAGGCAATGTGAGAGATGGAGAGAGATGGGAGGGGTTTGGAGGGAAGCATTTAGTGGCTCGTGGGAGAGTGGGGAGCCATCTGTGGGCTAGCTAGGGGTGCAGGTAGAGGGGTCAGGTGCCAGACAGCTGGGCACTCGTAGACTAGGGTGTGATGTGAGATAACAGCACACAACTAGCTGATTAGCGAGGGGGGGAGAGAGGGGCGTGTGTGTGTGTGTGTGTGTGTGTGGTGGGGGGGGGGGGGAGGGGCTGGGAGTTAACTTGGATTTAGGCCAGGAAGCAAAGGATGTGCTGTAAGTATGGCTACGAAAGTTGAATATTCTTAAATAAGATCAGCTGGTGCCAATGTATTGGAAAGTAACTGGCACACAAAGTGCAATTGTGGAGCCTTTTTTTTAAAAAAATTTAAATAGTCTGCAGAGCAAATTGAATTAGGAGGATCAGGCATTTGTGTGGGTCTAGGAAAGTAAATTGTAGAGCCAGATAAAAGGCGCACAAGACAGGAGGGGTACTACTACTCATCACTGCTGTATCGTGCTAGTATGTGTCAGTGTGAGTGCACCGAGAGTGGTGTTGCCGTACATGCGTCTTTAAATTGGTCACCGACTGATCATTGCAGGCTGGCTGCTGGATTCTGTCTCTGGAAGCCAAGCGTGCGGCGCGGTCCCTGCCATGCCATCTGCTGGTGACTCGCACATATATTAGTGTGGAACAGTGCTGACTGACTCTCTGTGTGATTCTAGTTTGTAATGTGCACATCAGTGTTCTGTCTTGTTGAGTCCTTAGAGGCATATTGCTCAGAGTTTATTATTAAAGCCATATTTGTGCAACTTGATCACACTTCAGTATTTATTTATTTATTTATTTCTTGTTCCATAGATTCAGTTAGTGAGTCAATCACAAGGATATGGAACATGTCAAATTATACAGGTTTCAATTTAAACTATACAAGGGCAATTCAATGGCAAATTGTACATAGTTTAAGTAAGACATACTATAAATACAGTAACAGATACAATGTCAGCTAGATAACATAACAACCATTTGACAGCAAAAGGAGTTTCAAATAAAGGTTAAAGATAAGAGCACAAAGTTAAATACGATATTAGGCCTACAAGAGTAAATACATGTACAGCCAATCTGTTGTTACAAAAAGTGTGCTAATGCCCAAATGCACAATAAAATCAATTGAACTACTTCTAGACACAATAAGTTTAGTGATGGTATACATTTTCTTTCAGGTATTCATGCACAGTATAATAAGATTTCTCTGTCAGGTAATCTTTGAGAACTCGTTTAAATTTTGGCAGTTCTGTATGAACACATTTGATATGTAGTGGTAGAGCATTGAACAGCTTAATGGTGGAGTAGTAAACTCCTTTTTGTACCAGAGTGAGACGTTTCATTTCTAAATGTAGATTGTTTTTGTTTCTGGTGTTATAACCATGGAATTTACTGTTGTCTTGGTAGATGGAATAATTTTTGCACACAAAGGTCAGCAAGGAAAAAATATACTGTGAGGCAGTTGTTAGGATACCTATCTTCCGAAACAAGTGCCTGCAAGAGTGTCTTTGATGGACCCCACACGTTATTCTGATTGCTTTTTTTTGGATGGTGAAAACTTTTTTTGCAAGTGGTTGGTTCCCCCAGAATATGATAGCATATGACATCAATGAGTGGAAGTAGCCAAAGTAGGCAACCTTAATAGTGTCAACTTCAGCCACTGAAGAAATTACCCGTAGTGAAAATGTTGCCGAGCTAAGTTTTTTACATAGATGAAGAATGTGAATTGACCAGTTACATTTACTGTCTATGTAAGCACCCAGGAATTTTGTGTCTTCAACTTTCTGTATTGGTTGATCTCTACATTTTATGTCAATTTCATTGGGATTACTTTGTGATGTATGGAACCTCATATAATGAGTTTTATCTGCATTGAGTGAGAGACCATTTGAGGAGAACCAATTTAAGATGTCATTAAAAACAGTATTTGTAGTTTTTTCAAGATCATGATCAATCAAATCGTCAATTAGAATTGTGGTATCATCAGCAAACAGGGTAAATTTGCTGTTTGTCTCAGAACAAAGAGGAAGATCATTAATAAAGATGAGGAAAAGCAGTGGGCCCAAAACAGAGCCTTGAGGCACACCACACGTTATCGTGCCCCATTCAGACGAGGCAGGTTCTCCAGAAGAGCCATTTAGCATTACAGTCTGCTTCCGATCCTGTAGATATGATTGTAGCCACAAGCCAACAGTACCACCTAAACCATAGTATTCTGCCTTTTTCCAAAGAATTTGGTGGTTTACACAGTCAAAGGCTTTCGTAAGATCGCAAAAAATACCCACTGGAGACATTTTTTTGTTAATGGCTTCCAAAACTTGGTTGCTGAAAGGGAATATTGCCTGTTCAGTACAAAGACCGGCACGAAAACCAAACTGATTTTTGCTTAAGATACTATGGAAGTTGAGATGGTCTACAATCCTCCTGTGCATGAGTTTTTCTAGAATTTTCGAGAAGGTAGTTAATAGGGATATTGGGCGATAGTTTGTAACAATGCTTTTATCCCCTTTTGTAAAGAGAGGAATCACTACAGCCAACTTAATTCTGTCAGGGACAATCCCATCTTGTAGGGATGCATTGAATATGTTGCATAAGATGGGACTAACAAATTTATAACAGTGTTTCAGTATTTTACTAGAAAGATTGTCCACACCAGCAGAATTTTTGTTTTTTAATGATCTAATTACACTTATGACTTCGCTTACAGTAACTGGAGATAAAGATAACTGTGGGATTCTGTTGCTAATAGCTTTCTGTAGGAGGGACAATGATTCTTCCATAGAACCATTACAGCCTGTCTTCTCTGCTGCTCTCAAAAAGTGGTTATTAAATATTTCTGCAACCAACTCAGGTTTCTTTATGATACTGTCCCCTGTTTTAATCTCTACCTGAGACACGTTCCCTGTTTTCCTGCCAGTTTCCCTCTTTATTACATTCCTTATAGTTTTAATTTTATTTTCTGAGCTTTCAATTTCTGATTTTATGCACATACTTTTAGATTTATTTATAACCTTCTTGAGAATGCTACAGTAAAGTTTGTAGTGTTGTCATTTCTTTGGATCATTACAAGTCCTGAGAGAACTGTATAACATCCTTTTTGTTCTACAAGATGTTGTTATCCCTGTAGTGATCCAAGACTTCTTGGCATTGCCTATATGACTATTTCTAACTACTTTTTTTGGGAAAGATGGACTCAAATACAGACATGAATTCATTTAAAAATGAATTGTACTTTTTGTTTACATCTGTTTCCCTATCAACTCGGCTCCAGTCTATCTCTTTTAGGCTATCATTGAATTTTTAAGGCCCTGTTCATTTATTATCCTAAAAGATTTCCAAGAATGCTCGGAACTGTTGCACACACTGATGTAATTGAGCCTAAGCAATTGACCACCATGATCAGAAAGGCCAAGGATTGGATGTACAGTGATCTCATTCCATGTAGACTTATCTATAAATATATTATCTATCAGACTTTTACTGTTAACAGTAACCCTAGTTGGGAAATCTACTATTGCCATCAGATTATAAGACTCCATTAAATGTACTAAATCAGCTTTACTATTGCTCTAATTTAGGAAATCAACATTAAAGTCACCAGTAATTATCAAGTTCTTGGACTTTGAGTACAGTATGGATAATAAAGAATCTAAGTGCTTAAGAAATACATTCAAATTCCCTGAGGGAGATCTATACAGTGCTAACACTACAGCCGTGAAGTCATTTACAAAAAATCTCAACACCACATACTTCAATTTGTTGCTCTATACAATGGCTCTTTAAATCTAATGCATTGTAAGATATGTAGTTTTTTACATAAATTACCACTCCACCTTTTTCCATGATGGTTCTTGAGTAATGCGCTGCCTGACACACAGTATTACTTGGTTAGTACATCACCACAAACATATGGACCGGGACTGTACATGCTTTGGCAGTTTGCTACGTCTCTCTCTTCTAGGACTGACATGGTAGCTGCCTTGCATTTCTTAATGACTCTGACCTTGTCAACCACAAACCGAATCTTAGTACAGTCATGATTTCCCTGAAGAGATTACATGACAGCAGAGACTTGTAAAATTGTGTTACCCATTTCTCTAGCCAGTGAAGATTCATTCTATACCTTCAGATACAGTGTCATGTAGGAGTAGAACAGCAAGAAATACGGAGCTCCTCTAACAGTAATGACAGTTTATCACCTCCCAACACTACATGTGCCAATGTTTCAGTGCATTTTTGAATATATTTGTTAACAGATTCATCAACACAACAAAAATTTACGATCTCAGTAGCATCTTGTTTCTTAACTCATACTTTACTATTCATCAGAATCTTCATCGCTGCTCTTTGATTTGTCAGAGCTCCCTGCTGTACTTTGTTTTATTTCATAGTCAGAATTAGTTGAAATACCACCTACCGTATTTACCCAAATCTAAGCTGCACTCAAACCTGAAAAATGAGACTCGAAATAAAGGAAGGAAAAAAAAAATTCCCGAATCTAAGCCACACCTGAAATTTGAGACTCGAAGTTCAAGGGGAGAGAAAAGTTTTAGGCCACACCTCCAAATCGAAACAAAGTCGGTCCATTGTAATATGAGACACAATTTAGGTCGAATGAATGACGATACAGCTACAGTAGTTTGGTTCGAGTCGTAAGCTTAGCAGTTAAGCTTTACCAGGTAGCCTTTGCTATGCGTCAAGCGCTCCGTCCGTATTTATACTGGTACCCTTCCTTTTTCACGTGCTTCGTCTGGTTTGAATCGATTGCTTATTTTGCTTTGATCCGATAAGTGCCGTTTTCCTTGTTATAGGCGTTTATGTCACTCTAAGCTGAAAATGCATTACTGTACTGTGTCATGCATTGTTTGTCGCATTCTGATAGTGCGTGTTTGCGACCTGTCGTCGCTTGCGGCATGGCTTGCTTTTGTGCACGCTACCGCTGCCTACAATTAAAAAAAAAAAAAAAAGAGAGAGAAATCATCTCATTAGCGAAACAATGGCAAGAGACTACTATTTGTTGTTACTTACACTGCTGCTTTCTTTGATAATGATCAACAAGAACCAAATAATAGACTGCGTATGATAGAACATGTTCTGAACGAGAGTTAGGCAAAAATTTTTCTCCATTTGAAAATCTTTGCGGCCGCTTCTTTAGTACATCAAATTCTGCACAGAAATTAGAGTCATCTTGGATATAAAAATCTAGTCAGTTGCCGTGCTTCATTTCTGACTGTATCACTATTAGGCATAAGAATAATATGAATATAAACATGACACGATACGTATATTCTTCCGCGTTTGCTGTTGTCTCACTCTAGTTTCGTAGTTTATTAGGCAGACAGGATTTAAATAAGATAGCAGCAAACACGAAAGAATACGTGGCAAAATGTTTATATTCATATTACTCTTATGATGAAGAGAATACTGCATGTGATTCACATTTCATCAGGTTGCTATTAACAATCATCTCTTCTCACAGGTAGGAAAAAATTCAGAACGTAGGGTTGGCCATATTGACAAACATCCCAAACAGTCTTGCCAGTCGGATTTTTGTAATACATTGAAGTTCTGCTACATTCAAAGATGAACAATACGGAATTTGTATTTACTTCGTTGGATAATGTATGAAAATTGTCTTCCACCTTTTTTTTTTAATTTATTTACTGACGCAGAGGTTTTGGCGCCAGTATTTATCTTTGTGCCTACGAAGCATGCCTGTGTAGCGCTACATATATTCGACGGCAGAAGTTAGTTGTTTCAGCACCTACCGACATTTTTCAGAACTTCCACTTGCTTTGCACTCAATTCCAAGCCGCAGGCGGTTTTTGGATTACAAAAACCAGAAAAAAAGTGCGGCTTAGATTTGAGTAAATACGGTACATCCTCTCCTTTGGATTCAACTTCTTAAGTATTATCTTTCAAGTCAACACCTGCTAATCTGTGAGACCGAAATGATGAGCCATACTACTCTATTTCACTGTGCCTGTATGTTTCATTTGTATAACATTTTATTCCATCATAGATGCTGCACTTATAGTTTCATATATGCATTGCAGCAGCAGACACAATGAAAGTAGCAATCAGCAGTGCTTAGTTTGTTGAATGGGTAAAAAATATGCCATTGTCCCAGTTCCACATATCCCCAAAATTTGATTCTGCCAAATTCTGTACTCTCTGAAATCGAATGTTTAATCCAAAGATGAAAGTGAACAAGTTTGATGCAGTATTGCTAATATTGTTTATTACTCATCTTGCTGAATGAAGTGCATACCGTGTTCTTTCTGAAAGGTTTGCAGAAGTAATGCACATACCAGTTTTCTAAAAACTTACATTGAGATTGTGCTCTCCTTCCTCTTGTACAAATTAGTAGAGCCCTTCGGATTACTCCACAATATGCCTCTTGGCAAGGTCGTAACGACAGTATTATGAAAAGGATAGATTGGCACTCACTGTATAGTGTAGATGTGTTGTTGGCAGGGGGGGGGGGAGGGGGGGGAAAGAACACCACCTATTAGTAAACACGTAAGCTTTTGGTGCAAACCCCCTCCCCCTTCCCTCACACACACACACACACACACACACACACACACACACACGCACACACACACGCGCGCAAATGCAGATCACACATACATGACCACTGTCTCTGGCTGCTAGGGCCAGACTGGGAGCAACTGCACATCATGGGAGAAACAACGGTCCTGTGTGTGTGTGTGTGTGTGTGTGTGTGTGTGTGTGTGTGTGTGTGTGTGTGTTTTGTCCACTTTGGAAGAAGACTTTCTGATTGAAAGCTTACATGTTTAGTAGTCTTTTTGTTGTGCTTGTCTGTGACCTAACATCTCCTGTATACAGCAATGTATCTTTTTTATAATATGGTCATTACTCCAGCCTAGATTTTCTATTGTTTGTTTCCTTTTAAGACCTTATAAAGACAGTTACTGACAATTTCTTTTTTCTTATTGGAGAAAAGTAAAACCATATGGGGCCAGACATAGATTGTAAATGAATATGGAATAGAGTATTTTTATTCTCCCTGTATGCAGTGTCAATAACGTCACCTCACACACTTCATTTCTGGCAGCACCTCCTTCTCAACACATGACTGTCCCCCACCACCTCACCATAGTCTTCAAGTTATATCCTATAGCACTTCTGGGTGGACAAATAGATGAAGGATGTAGTTTAAAACAGTATAACTAAACTTAAAAGTCAAACTGCCCTTTTATAGAGACTGCCATCATTATTTAAACATACTAAACAACATCAAAACAGTCAAAAGAATTTTTTTTTCAAAAGAGCAGAAAATTGTAGTGAAATTCATGAAAGGATTGTTTTGAATTATTATATCTTAAATCAATAAGTATGTCAGCATTTCCCAGGATTTTCTGGCTTAATTAAGACTAGGTCATGCCACCACAGTGGTCAGACAGTGGACTTGACTTCGAGAGGACAACGGACCCGAATCCCATCGAGCCATCAAAATTTGGGTTTTCCTTGATTTCCCTAAATGATTTAAGACAAATGCTGGGATGGTTCCTTTGAAAAAGATGACATTCGGCTGAGGAAGCTAATTTCTGTGGCACGTCTGATGACACAGTGCTGGTGGAAGGACGAGTATTTCAGAGCACACCATTTATTGCACATTGTTAAACATGGGGCTCTGCTGCAGACAACCCCTGTATGTTCCCATGTTGACAACACTGTTGAATTACAATTTCTGTCGCTCAGGAGTATTGAGATTGGGCAGTGAATCAATAGAAATGTGTCATCTGGTTGAATCATTCGTGTTTCGCATTACACCTGCTTGACGGTTTTGTGCACATACACTGTCAACAGAGTGAATTGGTGCTTGAAAGGTGCACTTTGCTACAGACTTAGGCCAGTGGGAGCAATATTATGCTATGGAGGACATTCACCTGGTCTTCTATGGGACCTGTGGTAGTAACTGAAGGCTCCATAACAGCTTTGTTCTGTGTGAACATTATTGTGCACTGTCCGCACCCTGTCCCTAATGAAGGTGACATGTTTCAACTGTGGTGTCACCGCCAGACACCACACTTGCTAGGTGGTAGCTTAAATCGGCCGCGGTCCATTTAGTACATGTCAGACCTGCGTGTCGCCACTGTGTGATCGCAGACCTAGCGCCACCACAAGGCAGGTCTCGTGATACGAACAAGCACTTGCCCCAGTTGTACGACGACATTGCTAGAGACAATACGGACGAAGCCTTCCTCTCATTTGCCGAGAGACAGTTAGAATAGCCTTCTGCTAAGTCCATGGCTACAACCTAGCAAGGCGTCATTAGCCTTACCTACTTTGAGAGTTATAGTATAAATGTCTCAAGAAGAATGCTGTATTCATCACATAATAAAAGTTAAGTATAAAGCAGCTACGTACTTTTCTTGCTACCATTCAATAGTTATCCTGTTCCAGAATTCACGCCCGTCGGCGTGTGTGTATGCGTGCCTTTCTTTAAATCGGCTACCTCAAGTGGCGTAACAGTCTTGTTACGTCACTACAGATTGGCGACGATTTAAAGTATTCTTTCTGATTGCTTACATTTACTTGTGTCATGGCTTCGCCAGATGTACTGTCCGAATTTTATCGCTTGCAGAATCAGCAGACGCAATCGTTATTGGATGCTGTTGCACCTCAATTCCGACCCTTTGATGCAACCCACGAGTCTTGGCAAGAGTGGTCCCGTCAATTCGCCTTCCACCTCGCCGCCTACAGAATTCAAGGTAATGAGCGGCAGCCGTTTTTGCTTTCTTGTGTCGGTGTGTCCACATACCGTGTGATAGTGAAATTGTTTCCCCGACGCGACGTAGCAACTCTGTCCTACGAGGAAATTTTGTCTGCTTTAGATGCCTATTTCAAAGAAACAGTTAATGTGGTTGCAAAACGGTATACGTTTTTTCGTACAAAACGTACGGCCGGTCAAACTAATAGGGAGTGGGTAGCAACATTGCAAGGACTTACTAGGGACTGTGCCTTTGACTGTGACTGTGGTCTTTCTTATTCAGATACAATGGTGCGTGATGCAATTGCACAGAACGTTTCTGATGTTTGCATATGGGAGCAAATTTTGAAACTAGTTAATCCCTCCCTTCAACAAGTGATAGACATATTGGATAGGCAAGACACACTTGACTGTGCTCAGGAATCTTTTGAAACTTCGCCAGCTGTGTGTAACATTAACCGGCCCGCCAGGCACGCTCGCGCTACGCGGCCCGGTCAACTGCCCTCGCGTACGTCCGCACAGCTGCCGCCGCGCGCTAAACCAGGTTTGCCGCGCCAGCCCACAAATGCAGTGAAATCATGCCCGCGGTGTGCTACTAGACATTCGCGTGAACATTGCCCGTCACGCCAAGCTATTTGCTTTTTCTGCAATAAGAAAGGACATGTTCAAAGTGTTTGCCAGAAAAAGCTCAGTTCAGACACTCTTAATCATTCCAGGCCCTTTGCTTCGCGCCGGAATCGAACCAGGGACACTCAGGCTCGTGGACCTTCGCCCATGGACATTCATGTCGTTAATTCCACTTCGTCCAGTGACACTTTCTCTAACAGTGACTGTGTTCGTCCCACAAAAAGAGTGCGTCAACGTCGCCGGAAATCACGTCCATTAGCAAGTGATTCTGTACCAGTGTCTGTTCAAATTGCACGAGACAGTCGCTCTTGTCGTCAGCTGGACAATAAATTTTTTGTAGATTTGGACTTTAATGGCAAGGTCATACCATTCCAGCTCGATACCGGAGCTGCAGTTTCATTGCTCAATCACGACACGTACAAACAACTGGGCAAACCTCCGTTGCGTTCCGCAAATGTTAAGCTAACCACATATTCAGGACAGAAAATTCCTGTGTTAGGACAGTGCACTCTTCTTGCAACATACAAGGGACAAACAAAACTTGTGTCATTTTACGTTCTTCGTTCTTCTTCTGCAGTGAACTTGTTTGGTTTAGATTAATTTCAGTTGTTTAACATGTCTATAGTAAATCAGGTCCTATCAGTGAATCAAACTGTGCCTTCAGACAGTGTTTCTCGTCTGTGTGACGAATTTGCTGACATTTTTGCACCGGGCTTAGGTTGCGCTAAAAACTATGAAGCACATTTGGAACTGAAAGTAAACGCACAACCGAAATTTTTCAGAGCGCGCAATGTTCCCCACGCATTGCGTGATGAGGTCGCACGAACATTGAACTATGTAGAATCACAAGGTGTAAGTGAATGTGCGCATTGTCTCTTCCATTTCAGCTCCGCTTCCTCGCTTACGCCGTACAGGTGTTCCGTTTCTCTGGACGACGGAATGCGAACGCGCCTTTCGCCAGTTGAAATCGGCGTTGCTTTCTATTACTTGCCTCACGCCTTTCGATCCCCAGAAACCCCTTTTGTTGATGGTAGATGCATCGGATTTCGGGGTCGGTGCTGTGCTTGCGCACAAAGTTGGCTCGCATGATCGCCCTATTGCCTTTGCGTCCAAATTGCTCTCATCTGCGCAAAGAAATTACTCGCAGATAGAGAAAGAAGCTTTGGCTCTCGTGTTTGGTGTTACTAAGTTCCATGATTTCTTGTATGGTCGTCACTTCACCATCATCACAGACCACAAACCTTTGACATCGCTTTTTCATCCGAACAAGCCGGTACCTCCACGTACGGCGCAGAAATTCATTCGCTGGTCTATTTTCCTCTCGCAGTACCGCTACGATATCTTGTATCGGTCCACTGCTAAGCACGGAAACGCCGATGCGTTGTCCCGTTTGCCTGTTGCTGAGGATAAAGCATTCGATTCTTCCAAACTTGCTTGCATGTTCATGGATTCGGAAACCGATGAAGTGGTCAAATCGTTTCCGATTGATTTTCGTCGTGTAGCTACAGCCACAGCTGCTGACCCTGTCCTTGCTACTGTTTTGCGTTTTGTTGCTACGCAATGGCCTTTGTCAAAGTCTCGGATCGAGGATCCGTTGGTTCGCCGATTTTTTGCTCACAGGGAGAGACTTTTTGTTCGACGTGGTGTTTTGTTGTTGCGTTCTGATAATGATCAGTCCCGAGTCATGGTCCCACGTTCGTTACAGTCCTCTGTCTTACGGCTTCTTCACCAAGGACATTGGGGTATAGTGCGAACGAAACAACTTGCTCGTCAGCACTGTACTTGGTTCGGAATCGATGCTGCGATTATGAATATGTGTTCTTCTTGCATGGCGTGTGCCGAACAACAATCCGCACCGCCGCGGAAAGTCTTCGCATGGCCGAAAGCCACTTCCCCTTGGCAACGCTTGCACATTGATTTTGCTGGTCCATTCTGGAATGCTCGATGGTTGGTTCTGGTCGACGCCTTCAATAATTTTCCTTTTGTGGTCCGGATGTCTTCCACGACGTCCTCCGCCACCATCCAAGCATTGTCTGCTATCTTTTGTATTGAAGGTCTTCCGCAGACTATTGTTTCCGACAATGGCCCACCATTCATGTCCGCAGAATTTCAGTCATTCTGCCAGGCCAATGGTATTCAACATCTGACATCCGCGCCGTTTTCGCCTCAGTCAAACGGTGCCGCTGAACGATTGGTCCGGACTTTCAAGTCACAGATGTTGAAATTGAAAGAGTCGCATTCTCGGGAGGACGCGTTGTTGCTCTTTTTGTCCTCGTATCGCTCTCAGCCCTGAGATGGTCGCTGGCCGGCTGAGTTGCTCCACGGTCGTCCTCATCGCACCTTGATGTCTTTGCTGCATCCGCCGCATCAGGTTCCTGTGCAGCGGCAGACTCCTGCTTTTGCTCCAGGCGACGTTGTATTTTATCGCAACTATCGAGGTTCACGGCGTTGGCTCGCAGGGCGCATTCTTCGCTGCCTTGGCCGCGCGATGTATTTGGTTTGGGGGCCTCTGGTGAGGTGCGTCGGCATCTCAATCAGCTGCGCCTCTGTCGTCGCACGGGTTGTGCCGCTCCCCGTCTGCTTTCAGCGACGGTGCCGTCCGGTAAGCGCCCTGGGGACCCATCTACTGGCTCGCCTCATCCCCAGGTGTTACCGACGATGCCTTCCCTTTTGCCCCATGGCAACGCGCCGCCGCAGCAGCCGCCGCCGCCGCCGCCGCCGCCTGTTCTCCCGTCGGCGCCGCCCGCATTCGACGCTTCGCTGCAGCCGCCACGCGCCTCCCTGGGTCATGCGCCGCCGCTCGCTTCCCGTGACCAGCTGTCCTCCGCCATGGAACTCTTGCCCGCTCCGGACCACATGACGTCATCGCGCGTCGGGTACCCCGACGCAATGGATGTCGACCCTTCGGCCCCTCCTGTCTCATTACGGGCGCATACACCGCATGTTGACGTGCACCCTGGACTAGGTTTTCAGGCGTTTCCTAGCTCCCCTCGGACCGAATGGCCGGGTGCGGGTGGCACAGCCTCGCCTGTTGTTAGGCTCCCCACCTCATCGCATACGTCGACATGGGGTCCTCCCCACGGCGGGCGGCAGCCTTATCTCCCGACCGTTCGCCGATTTGCGGGGGAGGAATGTGGTGTCACCGCCAGACACCACACTTGCTAGGTGGTAGCTTAAATCAGCCGCGGTCCATTTAGTACATGTCGGACCTGCGTGTCGCCACTGTGTGATCGCAGACCTAGCGCCACCACAAGGCAGGTCTCGTGATACGAACAAGCACTTGCCCCAGTTGTACGACGACATTGCTAGAGACAATACGGACGAAGCCTTCCTCTCATTTGCTGAGAGACAGTTAGAATAGCCTTCTGCTAAGTCCATGGCTACGACCTAGCAAGGCGCCATTAGCCTTACCTACTTTGAGAGTTATAGTATAAATGTCTCAAGAAGAACGCTGTATTCATCACATAATAAAAGTTAAGTATAAAGCAGCTACGTACTTTTCTTGCTACCATTCAATAGTTATCCTGTTCCAGAATTCACGCCCGTCGGCGTGTGTGTACGCGTGCCTTTCTTTAAATCGGCTACCTCAAGTGGCGTAACAGTCTTGTTACATCACTACATCAACAATATGACTTTCAGTGTCACGAGGCCAGAATCAAATTCACCCCTTCTGAATCTGATGGAATACATCTGCGATGCTATCAGATACCAATTCTGCACCCAGAAACCACTGATCTCCAATTTATGGGAATTACATGACCTGTGCTTAGACATGCGGTGCTGCATAATGCTGGGAACATACCTCACATAATGCTGGGAACATACCTGAAATTTGTTGAACTTGTCCCACACAAAATCACTGCTGTATTGTGTTCCAACAGTGGACAAACACATTATCAAACAGGAGGTCATAGTGTTTTGTCTCATCAGTTTATATATTCAAGCTTTAATGAAAGGTGTGCTCTTTTCCTTTTTTCTGCCATTGCGTGTATGTGTAAAGCAGGATGTTCTACCATTTGGGCTTGTTTATATGATGGCTGTCAGTATTACCACCTGCACGGATACTAAATGCTCCTTTTGTGAAGACCTTTTATCTTGAGAACACTTTTAACTTTGTTTCACAAATGGCAGCACAGTTTCAAGAAAGCTTCTTAATTTCATGTAATAGTTAAAATAATACCTTCAGCAATAGATGTGTGCGTTGGAGTGGGGAAAAAGATTGGAGATGTATGTAGTTTAATTTTCATAAATTGTTAAGAAGGTTAACAGCTTGGCATGCTAAGATAAATTCAGACATTCTCTAAAAAGAGAGAAAAAGATTAATTTAACAGAATCAGTGAGGTATACAAATATAACAACAGACTTGTAGAACCATTATTTTGTAGGTTAGATTAGATTAGATTCAGCTTTTGTTCCAAGACCCAAAACATGAGACGATTCTCATGGGTGAGTAACATGCCAGAAAGTATAACATAAAAAATATAAAACATTTGAATACCCTGATCATTTGTCAGGAGATTGTCAAACTAGGTGAATACAATACAAACTGGAACAGCTAATATTTTCAGAATTGATACGCTGTCAGACTGAAACATTGTTATGCACTATTAATAAATTTATCAAACAAAAAGTACATAATCTTGACTGTTATGACAAAGTGCTCTCAGAACTGAAATCTAACAGACATTCTTATTTAAGCTGGCCTAACAGCCACTGTTAAGATATTCATCTATAGAGTAGGATGAGTTACCTATCAAAAAGTCTTTCAAACTCTGTTTAAACCATGCTTTATCTGATACCAAGTTTTTAATGGTGTCTTTCTTCCACAGATAAATTATGTTGTAATGCGAGGTTTTAATGAAGATGAAGTGTGCAGTTTTGTGGAGTTAACAAAAGAGAAAAATGTTGATGTAAGATTTATCGAGTACATGCCTTTCAGCGGCAACAAATGGAATGATGGGAACATGGTCTCATTTAGTGAAATGCTCCAAATAATTAGAAAGCAGTGGACTAATTTTGATCCTCTTCCCAATGGGCCCAATGATACCTCAAAGGTACGTGCAGTATTACATATGAACATACATTGAAAATAATTTAATGTTTATGACTTACTACCAATCACAAGAATACTTCACATCTGCTGGTGGTGTGAGAGATGGACTGGTTTAGTTACATATTTCTCATCCCATTCAGTAAGTCTGTCCTGGCCTGGGTTTCTCTGCAGCTTTTCTGCAACTCTCCCCATTTCCTAAACCTTGACAATCCTTTTCTTTCTTCCTTTTTCCTTCCCCTTCATTGTTTCTGCCAGAAGAATAAGCCACTGACTCCGAAAGCTTGCACATTTCCATAACTTTAAGGGGAGTTAGAAGGGGAAAACATTCTTTTTCACTTTTTCGGGTTTTATACCTGATTATAAAATTTGCAATTTTCCAAATAAAATGATATGTATATTACTTATAAACTTGCGTGGGAAGTATTTTATTTTATTTTCTAAAATATAAATTACACCAGTTGAAAATGTTAAAATTTTTACATGCATTACTTCAAGACCTAATAAAATCGGTAATTTTTTATATACAGGGTAGTCCATTGATCGTGACCGGGCCAAATATCTCACGAAATAAGTGTCAAACGAAAAAACTACAAAGAACAAAATTTGTCTAGCTCAAAGCGGGAAACCAGCTGGCGCAATGGTTGGCCTGCAATAAGGCGCTGCCATAGCTCAAACTGATATCAACTGTGTTTTTGTAAATAGGAACCCCATTTTTTATTACATATTCGTGTAATATGTAAAGAAATATGAATGTTTTAGTTGGACCACTTTTTTCGCTTTGTGATATATGGCGCTGTAATAGTCACAAACATATGTCTCATAATTTTAGACGAACAGTTGGTAACAGGTAGGTTTTTTAAATTAAAATACAGAACGTAGGTACATTTGAACATTTTATTTTGGTTGTTCCAATGTGATACATGTACCTTTGTGAACTTATCATTTCTTAGAACGTATGCTGTTATGGCGTGATTACCTGTGAATACCACATTAATGCAGTAAATGCTCAAAATGATGTCTGTCAACCTCAATGCCTTTGGCAATACGTGTAACGACATTCCTCTCAACAGTGAGTAGTTCGCCTTCCGTAATGTTCGCACATGCATTGACAATGCACTGATGCATATTGTCGGTGGATCACGATAGCAAAATCCTTCAAATTTCCCCACAGAAAGAAATCCGGGGACGTCAGATCCGGAGAACGTGCGGGCCATGGTATGGTGCTTTGACGACCAATCCACCTGTCATGAAATATGCTATTCAATACTGCTTCAACCGCACGCAAACTATGTGCCGGACATCCATCATGTTGGAAGTACATCGCCATTCTGTCATGCAGTGAAACATCTAGTAGTAACATTGGTAGAACATTACGCAGGAAATCAGCATACATTGCACCATTTAGATTTCCATCGATAAAATGGGGGCCAATTATCCTTCCTCCCTTAATGCCACACCATACATTAACCTGCCAAGGTCGCTGCTGTTCCACTTGTTGCTGCCATCGTAGATTTTCCGTTGCCCAATAGTGCATATTATGGCGGTTTAGGTTACCGCTGTTGGTGAATGATGCTTCATCGCTAAATAGAACGCATGCAAAAAATCTTTCAACCTCCTGTAATTTCTCTTGTGCCCAGTGGCAGAACTGTACATGACGTTCAAAGTCATCGCCATGCAATTCCTGGTGCATAGAAATATGGTACGGGTGCAATCGATGTTGATGTAGCATTCTCAACACCGACGTTTTTCAGATTCCCAATTCTCGCGCAATTTGTCTGCTACTGATGTGTGGATTAGCTGCCCCAGCAGCTAAAACACCTACTAGGGTATCATCATTTGTTGCAGGTCGTGGTTGATGTTTCACATGTGGCTGGACACTTCCTGTTTCCTTAAATAATGTAACTATCCGGCGAATGGTCCGGACACTTCAATGATGTCGTCCAGTATACCAAGCAGCATACATAGCACACGCCCCTTGGGCATTTTGATCACAATAGCCATACATCAACACGATATCGACCTTTTCCGCAATTGGTAAACGGTCCATTTTAACACGGGTAATGTATCATGAAGCAAATACCGTCTGCACTGGCGGAATGTTATGTGATACCACATACTTATATGTTTGTGACTATTACAGCAGCTGGCCGGAGTGGCCGAGTGGTGCTAGGCGCTACAGTCTGGAAACGCGCGAACGCTACGTTCGCAGGTTCGATCCTGCCTCGGGCATGGATGTGTGTGATGTCCTTAGGTTAGTTAGGTTTAAGTAGTTCTAAGTTCTAGGGGACTGATGACCTCAGAAGTTAAGTCCCATAGTGCTCAGAGCCATTTGAACCATTTTTGACTATTACAGCCCCATCTATCACAAAGCGAAAAAAGTGGTCCAGCTAAAACATTCATATTTCTTTACGTACTACATGCATATGTAATAAAAAATGGGGGTTCCTATTTTAAAAAAATGTAGTTGATATGAGTTTGACCTATGGCAGCGCCATCTAGCAGGCCAACCATAGCGCCATCTGGTTTCTCCCTTCAAGCTAGACGAATTTCGTTCTTTGTAGTTTTTTCATTTGTTACTTATTATGTGAGATATTTGGCCCAGTCACTATCAATGGACCACCCTGTAGAAAGCTGTGGATTGCTGTGTTATAAAGGTTAAATTATGTGTTTGTATTGGTAGCACTGTCAAAAATAGTATCGTATCTTTTCATAGTATAAACATGCTTTGTATATCGAAGTGCTAACGTTTTTCCGAGGAATAGTGACGAATAGACTGTTAAATCTCTCAAAAAGTGTGACTCCAAAATGAAGTGTTTTTAAGAAATGTGGGTTTCATGGTAATAAATTTTTGAATAAAGAGAAACATTGTGTTCAGCATGTGGTGTGTGAAGTTACAGACAATGAAATACTGGCAAACTCATGAGTATCTAGAGAAACACCCATTAGTGCTTCGAAGATTAAAATAAAACATAGTGATAACACAGTTATCTCAAAACAAAACTCATGTAAATGGTAGGTTAGGTTATATTCTGATACATTTACACATCCTAACAGGGGTGTTATGTGAATGTGTGTGCTGTATGTATGTGGAGGGCCAGTTAGTTTACATGAAGACATTGAGGTATCAAATGGACTAGCCGGGAAACTTATCATTAATTCTGCCAGTTGTAAATATACTCATTCATTTTGGAGTTCTGATAAGTGTAAAGATAATTATTTTGAAATAAATGTTAGGTGGTTTTATGGATTGGGAGCTATTGGCAAAGGACACACTGCAGCAGAAACAATGTGTGTCGTGATGTATATGCCACACCCACTTTGTAAAATGTACAAGTATGCAGGATTTATTGGAGCTGCTGTGAAATCTGCTGCATGTGAGTCAATTAAGGGTGCTGCAAATGAAGCTGCTGAAATAAACGATGGTATGATTGACATATCAGTAGCTTTTGGGGCACTTGGTAGAAGCGCAGCTGCAGTTCTAAGAATTCTGTTGCTACAGTGACCAGTGTGGATACTGGAAAGCTAATAGATTTCCAGATTTTAACCAAACATTCTTATAAGTATGAATCAGGGAATGAAGAAGGGCATATCTGTGACAGAAATTATGAAGGACAACTAGTCGTACGGAGGCATGTGCAGCTGTTGAAATTTATAATCGATCTGTAAACTAAAGGGGAGTGTGTTACACTAAGTTCTTAGGTTAGGCAGACTCAAATGCATATAACAGTGTAGTAGCCACTCATCCTTATGGTGAGAAGCTTATCACAGAACTGGAATGTGTTGGTCATGTCCAGAAGAGGATGGGTACCAGATTGAGGAAGTTGAAACAAAGTTTGAGAGACAAGAAACTTTCAGGTGGTAAGACCATAAGAAGCAGGCTGACAGACAACATGATTGATGAACTACAACAGTATTATGAGAATTGTTGAAAATGAAGCAGGCAGTATGGGCTACCTTCTTCCAGAGACTGTCAGCTGATGATAAACCAGTACACCATCTTTGCCCTCCTGGATCTGGTTCATGGTGCAATTACCGCAATGCCCAGTATTCAAACAGGTCATACAGCCATAAACATTCTATCCCAGCAGCAGTTGTGGATATCATAAAACCTGTTTACAGAGACCTGGCAATCCTGAATTATTGAAGAAGTGTCTGCATTGTCAGACTCAAAATCCCAATGAGTCGTTCAATAACCTTATAGTGTCAGTGTCAACGTAACTGCCGTCTGCGTCACGTCTGCTGTGCAGCGAGCTATGCTAATTTTAGTATTAACTCTATTTTTCTTACTTGTCACTTCTTCTTCCGTGTGTTTTTGCTTTTAGGAAGCTTTAATTGTCGAGTGCTAGTAATAGTGTTCCATAGATTTTGTGGTGGTTTTGAATACAGTCAGAGAAAGTCCGTTTAGTCAGCCATAGTTCCAGTAGTGCTAGTGTTTGTTTTCAATACAGTTCAGAGACAGGTAGTGCGATTTTCATTGTTTTGCTACAGGAAGTGTCTAGTAACAACAGTTTAGTCAACTATCAGCCGCCTTTAGTGAATTAGCAGTCTAGTTATAAGTTGATTAACTCTCTACAGTAAATTGATTTCTTAGGATGGATAGGATGTGTGACTGCAGTGTACGGACACAGGAGGAGCCGGCCACTGTTCGCAAACAGCTGAACGTGTTGATGGCCGCGGTTAGCCGTCTTCAGGCAGTGGTGAGTCTGGTGCGTTGCATGGTACACCCCAGGTGTTACATGCTTCACCCACTGACCCTGCTGTCGACACATCTTTGCGGGTACCGGGCGCGGTTGGGCCACCCTCTTCCCAAGGGGAGTGGCGGGTTCAGCGGCGTTTGCGGCGCACGAGGCGGAGGGTCAGTGTGGAGGCTGGCCGTGTGGCATCGCCCGTTCTGCCTGTGAGTGGACATGTGGCCACTCCTTCAGCAAGGTCCGAGCAGGCACATGGGGGGAGGGGTTTATTAGATATTGGGAGCTCCAACGTTAGGCGGGTGATGGACCCCCTTAGGGAAATAGCGGAAAGGTCGGGGAAGAAGGTCAGTGTTCACTCGGTCTGCTTGCCGGGGGTCTCATCCGAGAGGTGGAGGAGGCCATGCCAGCAGTGATAGAGAGCACTGGGTGCACCCGACTGCAAATTGTTGCTCATGTCGGCACCAATGACTCCTGCCGTCTGGGTTCAGAGGTCATCCTCAGTTCGTACAGGCAGTTAACGGAGTTGGTGAAGGCGGAAAGCCTCGCTGGGTGGAATCTGAGCTAGCTATTTGTAGTATCGTTTCCAGAACCGATAGTGGTCCTCTGGTTTGGAGCCGAGTGGAAGGCTTAAACCAGGGACTCAGACGATTCTGCAGAGATCTGGGGTGCAAATTTCTCGACCTCCGCTATCGGGTGGAGAAATGTAGGGTCCCCCTGAATAGGTCACGCGTGCACTACATGCAGGAAGCGGCTACAAGGGTAGCGGAGTATATGTGGAGTGCACATGTGGGTTTTTTAGGTTAGAGAATTCCCTCCCTAGGCCCGACAAGACACCTCCTGAGATGCGGCAAGGTAGGAGTAGACAAAATGCAACAGGGAATAACAATATTAATGTGCTAATAGTAAATTGCAGGAGCGTCTATAGAAAGGTCCCAGAACTGCTCTCAGTAATAAGCGGTCACAATGCCCACATAGTACTAGTGACAGAAAGTTGGCTGAAACCAGATGTAAACAGTAATGAAATTCTAAACTCAGATTGGAATGTATACCGCAGAGACAGGCTGGACAGTGAAGGGGGAGGCATGTTTAAAGTGATAAGAAGTGCAATAGTATCGAAGGAAATTGACGGAGATCCGAAATGTGAAATAATTTAGGGTGAAGGTCACGGTTAAAGCAGGCTCAGACATGGTAATTGGATGTCTCTATAGGCCCCCTGGCTCAGCAGCTGTTGTGGCTGAGCACCTGAAGGATAATTTGGAAAATATTTCGAGTAGATTTGCCCACCATGTTATAGTTCTGGGTGGAGATTTTAATTTGCCGGATATAGACTGGGAGACTCAAACTTTCATAACGGGTGGCAGGGACAAAGAATCCAGTGAAATTTTTTAAGAGCTTTATCTGAAAACTACCTTGAGCAGTTAAACAGAGAACCGACTCGTGGCGATAACATATTAGACCTTCTAGTGACAAACAGACCCGAACTATTTGAAACAGTTAACGCAGAACAGGGAATCAGTGATCATAAAGCGGTTACTGCATCGATGATTTCAGCCGTAAATAGAAATATTAAAAAAGGTACGAAGATTTTTCTGGTTAGCAAAAGTGACAAAAATCAGATTTCAGAGTACCTGACGGCTCAGCACAAAAGTTTTGTTTTAAGTACAGATAGTGTTAAGGATCAGTGGACAAAGTTCAAAACCATCGTACAATATGCATTAGATGAGTATGTGCCAAGCAAGATCATAAGAGATGGAAAAGAGCCAGCGTGGTACAACAACCGAGTTAGAAAACTGCTGTGGAGGCAAAGGGAACTTCACAGCAAACATAAACATAGCCAACACCTTGCAGACAAACAAAAATTACACGAAGCGAAATGTAATGTGAGGAGGGCCATGCGAGAGGCGTTAAATGAATTCGAAATTAAAGTTCTATGTACTGACTTGGCAGAAAATCCTAAGAAATTTTGCTCTTATGTCAAAGCGGTAGGTGGATCAAAACAAAATGTCCAGACACTCTGTGACCAAAAAGGTACTGAAACAGAGGATGATGGACTAAAGGCCGAAATACTAAATGTCTTTTTCCAAAGCTGTTTCACAGAGGAAGACTGCACTGTAGTTCCTTCTCTAGATTGTCGCACAGATGACAAAATGGTAGATATTGAAATAGATGACAGAGGGATAGAGAAACAATTAAAATCACTCAAAAGAGGAAAGGCCGCTGGACCTGATGGGATACCAGTTCAATTTTACACAGAGTATGCGAAGGAACTTCCCCCATTCTTGCTGCAGTGTACCGTAGGTCTCTACAAGAGCGTAGCGTTCCAAAGAATTGGAAAAGGGCACAGGTCATCCCCGTTTTCAAGAAGGGACGTTGAACAGATGTGCAGAACTACAGACTTATATCTCTAACATCGATCAGTTGTAGAATTTTAGAACATGTATTATGTTCGAGTATTATGACTTTTCTGTAAACTAGAAATCTACTGTGTAGGAATCAGCATGGGTTTCGAAAAAGACGATCATGTGAAACCCAGCTCGCGCTATTCGTCCACGAGACTCAGAGGGCCATAGACACGGGTTCCCAGGTAGATGCTATGTTTCTTGACTTCCGCTAGGCGTTTGATACAGTTCCCCACAATCGTTTAATGAACAAAGTAAGAGCATATGGACTATCAGACCAATTATGTGATTGGATTGAAGAGTTGCTAGATAACAGAATGCAGCATGTCATTCTCAATGGAGAGAAGTCTTCCGAAGTAAGAGTAATTTCAGGTGTGCTGCAGTGGAGTGTCGTAGGACCGTTGCTATTCACAATATACATAAATGACCTTGTGAATGACATCGGAAGTTCACTGAGGCTTTTTGCGTATGATGCTGTGGTATATCAAGAGGTTGCAACAATGGTAAATTGTACTGAAATGCAGGATGTTCTGCAGCGAATTGATGCATGGTGCAGGGAATGGCAATTGAATCTCAATGTAGACAAGTGTAATGTGCTGCGAATACATAGAAAGAAAGATCCCATATCATTTAGCTACAATATAGATGGTCAGCAATTGGAAGCTGTTAATTCCATAAATTATCTGGGAGTATGCATTAGGAGTGATTTAAAATGGAATTTTATTGCAGAGGATCTTTGTCACCACTAATTATTAATTTTGTGTTCCAGTTAATTAGACATGGTTTCATCCTTTCCTGGATGTGCTCTTTTTGTTAAATTTTCCTTCAAAAGATCTGATTTACTTCAAATTAATAAACCTGAGTATTCTGAAAAAGGAGGTGCAGCTTACAGCTGCAGTGTGACAGTTGATCACAGGGTGATTTTATCACTGCCATATCGTGGGTACCCATGGCTCGAGACACTTATTCTATAAGGGTGTGTAGTCATTGGGCTTTCTTGCACCACAGTGTCAAAGGTGTACTGTGAGCAGATTTATTTAAGGAAAATACTACCACAATCAGCAGAGTGAACTGCTATGGGCAACAGGATATCATTGACAGGGGTTACCACTGACTAGCATGGCTTTAGCAGCGAACAGGTGGGCCACAATGTAGCAAATGACTCACCAACTCAGTGACAGTCAATAAACAGTAACCATTCATGCCACTGGGAACTGTCACCTCTTTGTGGGATACAAAGATGCAATCTGCACACTGCTCGTCACAGTTACAAAGATTAGCATTGGTTCGGAACAGCACCAGGGGATGCTCGAAGCATGCAGGAAGGTCGTCTGTCTGATGATTTGCGGTACATATTGCCAAGGTGGCAGGGAGCAAAATAAGGAGTGATCAAAAAACTTCCATTTTAAGGCTGCATAGTTCAGATCAGTATGCCACACACACACACACACACACACACACACACACACACACACACACACACACACACATACACACATATCCATCCGCACATATACCCTGCTTGTGTCTGTATATGTGCGGATGGATTTATACATATACCCTGCTTGTGTCTGTATATGTGCGGATGGATTTATGTGTGTGTGTGTGTGTGTGTGTGTGTGTGTGTGTGTGTGTGTGTGCGCGAGTGTATACCTGTCCTTTTTCCCCCCTAAGGTAAGTCTTTCCACTTCCAGGATTGGAATGACTCCTTACCCTCTCCCTTAAAACCCACATCCTTTCGTCTTTCCCTCTTCTTCCCTCTTTCCTGATGAAGCAACTGTGGGTTGCAAAAGCTTGAATTTTGTGTGTGTGTTTGTTTGTGTGTCTATCAACATACCAACGCTTTCGTTTGGTAAGTTACATCATCTTTGTTTTTAGATATATTTTTCCCATTTGGAATGTTTCCCTGTATTATATTATATATCAGTGCTTTCCTCTCCCACAACTATCCTGCAGACCTTGTCCACAAACAGATCTCCCAAGCAATACATTCCTCCCCACCCAACAACAATGTTACTACCCCCAGACCACACAGAAGCATCCCCCTTGTCACCCAATATTATCCTGGTCTTGAATACATCAACTAATTACTCTGCCAGGGATATGACTTTCTCAAGTCAAGCCCTGAAATGAGATCATCCCTTGACAATATTCTCCCCACACCACCCAGAGTTGCCTTTTGCCGACCCCCTAACCTCCGTAACATCCTTGTCAAACCCTACAATATTCCCAGACCACCTTCTCTACCCAGCGGTTCCTACCCCTGTAACCGACCCCGATGCAAAACCTGCCCCATGCATCCCCCCACAACCAACTACTCCAGCCCCGCTACTGGTATAACATACACAACTCAAGGCAGGGCCACATGTGAGACAACACGTCATTTATCAGCTGACATGCCTGCACTGCACAGCCTTTTACATTGGTATGACGACAACTAAACTGGCTGAGCGCATGAATGGGCACAGACGAACTGTCCACCTAGGAGATGTCCAATACCCAGTAGCGGAGCATGCCCTCCAGCATAATTCTAGGGACCTAGGAACCTGCTACACCATATGTGCCATTTGGCTTCTCCCACCCAACACCAGTACCTCGGAACTGCGGAGATGGGAACTTGCACTCCAACACATCCTTTCATCCCGCCATCCTCCTGGACTGAACCTATGTTAACCAATCTCACTCTCATTTACTCTTTAGTCTTCTCCTCTTTCCCTTTCCTCTTTAGCCATTCACTCATCTTTTCATCCTACATAGTTGCGTTTATCTTTATACTATGTACCTCTTTACTTCTGTATTCATCCTCCTTGGTTTGAAGCTGGCACAGTAATTACAGTAGAATATCTTTGGCTTCCCTCTGACATCCATGCCTCCATCTTTGCTACCCTCCCTGTTTACCTTTCCCCTGTTGCTTCATAACCTGGGTTGTCAATAACTGAATCCACTTTCCCTTCTTCCCCTTTCTTCCCCTCTCTCCTCCCTGATGAAGGAACGAAGTTCTGAAAGCTAGGATACGTCAATTTTCTGTTCTGTTTTGTGTATCTACCGGCTGTACTGAGCTGAGGTAAGTACTGGCCAGGCCCTCTATCTCTTTGTTAGTATTTGTTTCATATATATAAACACACACACACACACAAACACACACACACAGACAGGGTGATGCGTATTAACATTTAAAAACCTCCAAAGCACTGTAGATGACCCTGAGACAAGTAATTTAATACAAGACACATGGGATCACAAATGTTGGATACGATACAAATGTTGGGAAATGTGTCAGAAGCGAATGACAAATGTCACCAGATGATGTACCTTGCCATGCTTGCAGTGGTTGAGCCTCTCGGCCTCTCACAGAAAAATAATGTATACAAATCTTCTCAGATTTGCCACTGAATAACTTTGTGCAAGCCTCACAATATTTCACCAACACAACTGTTCGTCATCTTCAGGTAGTGGTGGGTCCTGTCATCACTGCTGCAAGATGTGGCTGGTGATATTCGCACAGCAGAATTGAAATTTGTCAGGCTAGAAGCAGGAGTACGAATGTGTGGACAGGCACTCCCAGTTGGATGGAAATGCCATTCATAGTAGCCTTCTGCTTATGTGTTGTGGGCAATGACTGCACTTCTGGACACTCGTGTGGTTAAAAGCTGAATTAACTCTCTGCAAGGTGCTGCATCAGGTCATACATCGGAGGATCTGGTTTCTACTGTTTTAATTTCATGGCAGTCATTGCTGGATTCTGGGCAGTGCTTAGTCAAAATTCCATATTCCTGTTGGTAAGATTGCCCACCGTATGGCTACATGCCTCATTCTTAAAAGCACAATCCTAGAGTGATGATGCTGAGGATAAAATTTCAGTGCTCTTGGGAAACGTGTGGTGCCCTGTATTCAGGCAGTGCTCTGCTACCACTGATTTACTGGGTGGCATTTTTGTCAGCGCTGTTGAACACAGTGTTCTTGCACAATGTGAGGTGTCTGCCCTATATAAGGTTTCCCATAATGGCATCAGATCTTATATATGATCTGTGTTTTCTAAGGTCAAGATTGTCTTTAACTGAACACAAACAATTCCTTAGTTTTGCTGGTAGACGAAAAACACACTTGATTCTGTTTCTCTTAGCGATTCTTTCAATTTTGAAAACATGCCACTGAAATATGGCAAGAAAGCCATTTGCGGTGCTTGTCTAAGTATCTTCATTTACATCCCTACACTGAACTTGCTTAGCTCAGAACACATTGCAAATCTGTTTACAAGAATAAACATTCTGCTGGAACACTGTTCTTAGGTGTTACAGTTCACCAGGCAGACTGTCAGTATCTGAGATCACGTGTGCTCTATGTGCCAGGGAGTGTAAGACACTACCACATTGTGCAGGGTGACGGCAACTTTTGGACCGCAAATATAACTCTGCGTGTATCAGTTTGCAGTAGAGACTAAGCCCCAGTGTTATGTCAGCTTTTCTTCTAACCGTGACATCCAGGAATGGTAAGCTGCTATCTTTTTGTACTTCCACAGTGAACTGAATATTCAGATGGACCGAGTGCAAATGCTGCAGGAACATAGGTAGTGTCTGTATTATGTGGGCCACACCACAAATGTTTCTTCAGCATTCTGCCAGAAGGAGGAATGTTGGATATTTACTAAGGGAAATAGAGGATCTCCCATGGGAACACTGTCCACTTGATCAAAGTAGTTGGTGTTACATAAGAAATAGGATGAGGTATGCACATGTTTAAACAGCACCACAATTTCTTTCTCAAACTTGCTGCTAATAACCTCTAATGAGGGCTGCAGGGGCACTTTTGTAAGTAATGGTATAACATTTGAGCTAACTAAAAGATCTGAAAGTTCTAGTTTAAGCATCTTCAGGTATTCTATGAAATCCTCTGAATTCTAAATATGATGGTCATAGTCATCCACATGATAAATTTCAAAGCTGTCACGTGGAAATTGCCAGTTGCATCTTGCAGTTGTGATGGTGGAAATCACCACCACCTGAAGATGCCAAAACGTTGTGTCACTGAAATATTGAGGGAGGGACTTGCATAATGTTATCTGGTGGGGAACCCAAAGTGTTTTTGCAACAGATCTATCAGGCAAGCCTGAAAAGTCACATATACTCCAAGCAGTAAGTACCTATTGTAAAATGGTCACATTAGTGAGCTTGGCAATTAATTAAGAGTTTATCAATAAATTTGGCTTCATTTTGCAAGAAATTGTGCTGTGTTCCAGTACTCCCTCTTCAACAAAACTAATGTCAGTTTCTGCTCCACCTCTTCAGCCCGAGATCCTATGTATACTCTTGAGCATTTGTGTAAGATACCTGTTTATTTATAAAAATAAAAGTAACTTCTATCATGACTTTCCCATTCTTGTCCAGTGGGTTTGTTATCCTGCTGTTGCCTACTGCAGACTACAAGATTACTGTTGAAGATTTCTGCAAAGTTTTTCTTCCTTTTTAGTGTACCAACATTTCACTGTGTGGTAATTGCCTGGTACTGTTTAACGGGTGTTTTAACTGTTGTTTCAGAGATGCAATACGAAGCAAATGCAGTGAGGATGACTTGCTTGCCATGATTGGGGCAGCAGTGAGAAGAAAGAAGAAACAACATGGAGGTAAGATACATAACAGCAAATGTAACTCTATACATAGAAAGAAAATTTCTGCTTAACAAGTCATAGCAAACATAAGAGCAAAATAGAACGAAAAGCAACAGTGATAGAACCTGTGTTTTTTGTGTAAACTTGGATTTAATTTTTTATTTAGTATTCATTCTGATTGATGCCCATTGGTCAACAGTATATTTCAGCCCTAGAATTTGGTTCTGCAAGGTCCACCAGATAACCATATATGGCTGTTGTAACTCCTTTATTGGACTTCAGAAGTTTTCCAGCAACAAATCTTTTTTTTTTCTTTCTTTCTTTCTTTTTTTTCTTTTTTTAAAAAAAGCTAAAATGCAGAAAACATTATAAAGGAAACACTCACAGAAAAGCATCAGTGTCCTTGAAACAATGGAAACTCCAGTAGGAATATCAACAATGTTGGAAAAGACAGATTACTACTTACTGATGAAGGCTGTGGCTGAAAGCTTTATGTAAGTGTCTTTTAATTCTTCCCATCTGCAGCCTAAGGTATCTTCTTTATGGTAAGTAACAGTCCGTCTTTTCCTTCATTATTCATTAGTGTTCTTTGTTTTTATTGCTGTTTAGCAAGCATCATGTGGTATATAAGGGATGTGAATAGCGTCAGATGTTGAATCATCACTCTGGAGGATATGAAGGTGCTGCATATTGGTGTGAGACAGCATTATCTGATGAGAGTTTGAAAGAAACCCCATTGTGGATGTCTATTTGGTCGCCTGGTTAAACCTTGCAACATCTGTATTTTTGGAGTATTTGGATCTGACAGTGGCCTGATGTTGGAAAGTAAGGGCATACTCATCATCAATCTTCCAGTTGACTACATCAGACCACTACAAGGGAGCATCACTGTGTAGTGTACTGAGTACATTGTAACCTGTTCACGTCTGTGACTGCCATCTGAGAACAAGTACAGTAAACTCTCGTGCAGCTACACTTTTGGCTAGCTAGATTGACACTTGACAAGTTTCAATTTGCGTGCACCTGGAGCCAAGCATTTGCTGGTGTTTTTTGGCAATCCACTGCTAATCAGTGCACTGGTGCGTGTCAAAAGTCCAAGTATCGTCAATTCGTGCATGTGTTGGTTGAAGCTCTAGTGTGTTTCTTATTCATATTGCATGGTTTCATGCCACTGCCATCTATTGGAACTCCTTGGAAGTACAGTACATACAGTATTGTTCTATGCAGCACAACGTAGCCCTGTCGAAACCGACAATTAGAGTGCGCTGCCTAACACTTTCCACTTGTTGTCGGTACATCAAAGCTGAGTGTTTAACAGTGAATGTACAACACCCTGTTGTGTTGCCACGTGGGCTTGGGTAGAACAGAGGAAATGGCATAGATGTATCGAATGCTTTCATTTGATGGCTGCCACAGCCTGGTTTCAAAAATCAAAAGTTTGTCTAGTGCATCTCGAGTGTTGTCAAGTTGTGCATCTGTGTGTTTCTGATTTGAGGTTTTGTGCTCCCACTATGTGCCTTAAAGTGTCCAGAGATAAAAGGGGCCAAAAACCATAAAGGACTCAGTCGAGTGTCTGTAAAAAGAACACTGAATGTGACTACGGGCACGAAACATAAAATGAATGTGATCTTGTTGGAAAAAGAGCTTCACACTTTGCAGAGAATTGATGCTGGTGAGCCACCCACAAAAGTTGCTGCAGAGTAGGAGTACAATTACTGATCGGAAGACAAATCGATCAGGAATTGAAAAATTTTGTTCCATCCAAGCATTGGGCAGTGCAGTGAAATCTTGAAAAACAATGAGAAAAGGTGCACATCCTCAGTTAGAAGAGGCATTATTTTTGTGGCACGAATAAATAAGAGCCAAAGGTGTGTCAGTTTCAGGTCCTCTAATTTGTCAAAATGAGCTAATGAGCTGATAGAAGGAAAGAAGCAAGAATTCCTCGGAAGTAATGGCCGGCAGGATCGTTTCAAGAAGCAGCATGGCATCCATGAAATTGCCATCAGTGCCAAATCATTATCTGGGGATGAAGCTGCTATGCTGATTTTAAGAAGAAACTGCACACAATCATTGACAAAGGAGGTTATACTGGCAATCAACTTTACAAATGTGATGAAACTGGGTTGAATTACAAAATGCTGCCAACGAAAACCCTTGCCTCTAAAGAAGAAGAAATGGCTTCCGGATACAAAAAAATCAAAGAAAGATTTACTGTCCTTGCTTGCAGTAATGCCACTGACAATCATAAACTGTGTCTTACTTTAATTGGCAAATCCAAAACACCAAGAGCATTTAGACACCAACCAACCAGCTTTGCCACTGAGGTACACGAATCAGTCTTATGGCATGTATGAACAGTGCCATCTTCAGAGAGTGGTTCCAGGCAGAGTTTGTTCCAGGTGTAGTAAATTACATGGAAGGAAAAGGACTTCCTTGAAAAGCGCTACTTCTTGTGGACAATGCTCCTTCTCACCCAGGTGATCTGCAAGATGGGGATATCAAAGTTGTATTTCTCCCACAAAATGTCACATCTCTATGTCAACCGATGGACCAAGGTATTCTTGAGGCGATGGAAAAACATTACAGACACAAGATGCTGGAATACTTAATAGATGTGATTGATGCTGCAGATGATTTTGTGGAAGTTCTTAAAAAAATCGATGTTTTAAGTGTCATTCATTGATTGCTGAAGCTTGGAATCTAATTCCTCCAGTTCCTCTTGTTAGGTCTTGGAAAAAACTCTTAGATCGTAAGGCAACCTAAGTGGTGAGAAGGAGGAGGCAACACCAAAACTCAAGCTGACATAATTTTGGTGAATTTACGGGAGAAGCTGGTTGTAAAGACACACACTTCGAAGACATTGAAGAGTGGATAGAAAATGGCATTTTTTCATGTGACTGAGGATGAAATCGTCCAAATTGTGACCGATCATAAAGCGTTAGAAGACTATGTTTCTGATGATGAATCAGAGAAAAATATTCCTCACACATTCTGTTATGAAGTGATCCAAACTGCCCTGGAGTACATCAGCCAACAGGAGGAGACGATTTATCCTGAAATAGTTTGATTTCAACGTTGGAGATGTATTGTTGCAGCAATAGTTTCTCAAGCAAAAAAACAAAAGAAAAAAAGACATTCATGACTTCGTTACCAAAAAATAAACTCTAATGAAGCATCCTAGAACTTCTATGTCCATAACTTAAAAAGTTTTTTTTTTTTTTTTTACTTTTCTTGAAAGTTCCTCTGGACAGACTTTTCGTTCCTTTGAGTAATCTCTAGATTTGTTTCATAATTTTGTTCAGTAGTTTATTTTTTATTCAAAAGAGTAGGTAATAAAATTAAAACTCCTGTTTTTTCCTGCTGCCAAATAAGGGAGATTTTTTTCTGTAAGAATGCAAAATAAACGAGCTTTGTTATACAGCATTTAAAAACTTTGAGTTTTCAATCATAGTTTGGTGCCTTTTTAACATGTCAACACAATTTTTTCAGTAAAAAAGTGCAGGGTTATTTGCAACCATATCAGTAATGTTTTACATACCCTACGCACGTATTACGATCGTATTTTGCAATATTGACGCAATTTGGAGTGTTCGCATGTGAAAACAGGGAGACTTTGATTTATCTGGAATTTTCGTTATTGGAACCAGCCACCGTCCTGATCATTTCGGATAAACAGGAGTTCACTGTAATAGACTCCTTGCAACATGCTGTGTCATACAGCTAGGAGCAGCCAGACTATGGAATTGCCGTCCTGTGCATAGGCTGCCATTAACACCCAAGCAAATGACTGCATGTGAAGTGGTGCCATGATCAAGAAGTACGGACTGCTAATGAATGGCGTCACATTATGTTCACTGATGAGTCCCAGTCCTGCACTGCTCCAAATGACTATCGTGGAGAAGTTTGACAGTGACCCGGGGAGATGGGGAGAGGTCCCATTCTTCCACTTTTTTGGGGGGGGGGGGGTCACAAAGGAGTCCCATGGTGTGGGGAGCCATTGGGTATGACTTCAGGTCATGGCTTGTAATGGCCGAGGGAACTCTAATGGTACAACAGTGTGTAATAGTATTGTGGTGCTATTTTTCAACAGGCCACTGCTTGTCCACATGTAGTATGTGTCTCTTTAAATGGTCTGTGTGATGTTGATATACTCCTGTGGCCAGCAAAATCCCCATATCTGTCCCCGATAGAACATTATGGGACTAACATGGACGTCAACTCCATCCCACTGCCTGTATCCATGATTGCAATGCCCAGTTACAACAGTTGTGGATAACCTTTCTCAGGAGGGTATGCAGCAGCTTTACGACATCCTCACGCACTGTCCAGGCCAGACAGGGTGCATTGCTGTATTGATAAGTGGGCTCAAACTGATAAGTTCTGTGTAGATTTGACTCTGTTTTGTTATCACTGAAATAACATCACATACCCTCTAAATTAGCTACGTTTCAATTTGTTTTCTCCCCATCTTCTGAGTGTCTCACTTTTTTTCAAGCAGTGTAATTTAAGACAGACATAAGAATATGAAAATGGGATGGCATATCACATTGCTATTCAACTATGCCCCTAAGAAAATTTGTAAGATAATGGAGAAGAGCAGGTGCACTATTACACTGACTAGAACGTAAACTTAAAGATAGAATTATATTGTGTAACCTATACCGATGACATAATACTAATTGACAAAAACATCACTGATGTGCTAAAGCAATTTGAAATATTAAGGGAGCAAGCTAGGAAAATTGGACTACTAATTTCACCTGGAGAAAAAATTATTGACTGATACCAAAATGGCACTGGGTGAACTTATATAGGCAATGACATAGTATTCGGTCTTAAATAGTTTAAATAATTTGGTGAAAAAGACCACTGAACATCATAATGAAAAGAAGGCCATAGAATCCAGACTTCAGAAAGTACAAACTGTCTCTCAGTTAACTAAAAGTATTTTTCCTGGAACTCTAAAATCTAACATTGTACAACAGTGATCAAATTAGTATTTCTTTATGCATGGGAGAGACTCTTTGTCCAACACAAGACATGAAAACAGCAAACTGAATTAGAAGAATGTAAAATTGTAGTAAAAACATTAGGTCCAAGAATAAAGGATGGGATACATCACACTGAACCCAGTGTGAAATCTCCAGGTAAATTCCTAAAAGCTCTTGTTACAATGTGTCTCCAAGGAATCCAACTTGTGGGACATACAGAAAGAATGTATCCAAACAGGCAGCTCATTGGATTCCCACATACTTGAAAAATAAGATCCTACTGATGAAAACAAACAGGAAGAGACCTTAAGAAATTGGAATCACCACATTTACAGTATTCTGATGTAGTGATGAGTCACACAAAGTGCAGTTTCGCAGTAGCTTGATCGATGCTTGTACTTGTGTATGTAGTATATGCAAGTGTGTACAGCGTCTCTTCTGGTGTACTCATGATATGCTAATTTAGTGGCCGCGCAGTAAACCGGATCCCTACTCAGTTCCAGTGTGCTGTGCTAATTATTCTTCTTCACTTGACATTTATGCTTGGAGCTGCAAGAGAGGTCATTTTCCAGATAATGCCACAAAAACAACAAATTCTCAGATATCAGTTTAACTTACACTCTTCAACATCATAGACAACATTTCACATTAATATGTTGCAGAACACTAGATTAGTGTTAAAATTGCCAGAGTAAACATTGTTCTCCATGTGACAGATTGTCACCCGATGTCCAAAATCGATAAATTTTATATCTCTGCACAGAGAAGCAGCTGGTTGCTCATTGTCATCTGTGGTGCTAATCAATGGGTCGAGCTCGTTGCTGGCACAGCGCCACCACAGAGTAAGTGGCCCCTCATCCCAGCAGGTGGCGATGTTTTAACACCCGTATAGCTCCCCAGACTTACCACGTCTGTGGGTAACTCCGTCTCTGCACAGAACTTCCCACATTTCCCACACAGTGGGCCCTCGTGTCTTTTACACACAATAAATCTTCAAACTTATTTCATTGGCTAAGTTAAATTTCGAGTGTGACATGCTATTTCGTAAAAAATAGCAAACGGTAGACATGGATGTTATTGTGACTCTTTCCTAAGGCAACATTTGTGTATTACACTTGTAGAAGTGCACTGCAACATAAAACAGTAGACCGTAAGTTCAAACAATGGAAACTCCAGGTTGGAATATCAGCAGTGTAGGAAAAGATAGAGTGCTAATTACCATAAAGATGGCACGTTAAAATGCAGACAGGCACAGTTAAGACACTTACACATAAGCTTTTGGTCACAACCTTCATCAGAAAAAGAAATAGAAATACACACCATTCATTCACACAAGCAAGCACACCTCACACACACATGACCGCCAACTCCGACAGCTCAGACCAGAATGCTA
Source organism: Schistocerca serialis cubense (assembly GCF_023864345.2). Lineage (NCBI taxonomy): Eukaryota > Metazoa > Arthropoda > Insecta > Orthoptera > Acrididae > Schistocerca > Schistocerca serialis. The sequence goes on along the minus strand of NC_064640.1, from coordinate 1,091,464,852 downwards.
GTCTGTAAGTTTGCTACACAATAAAATAATTATTCTGAGCTACAAGAAAAATGGATTCAAAGAACTAAACTGCTTGAAGAAAAAAAAGGGAAGCTCCCTGAAGCAACGTAGTTTCTCGAGTGTGCATACCAGTGGTAAATTATGAGAGTCGCAACTCTCTGAAATGGATACAAAGGCCACCGGATTGCATTAGCTTTGTTTGTGTCTCGGATTGTTACCAAGAATGGTAGGAGCTATAAGAGATGTGAAGAGTGTAAGATGTTGAGTGATCCCTGTGAAGGATACAGATGCCCTGTACTTCTGTGAGACAGCATTATCAGCACGTAACAAAATTCGAAGGGGCCTAGTTGTGTGTCTCCATTTGCCAGGCTGATTGAATTATGCAATATGCAGATTTGTGAGACATTCAGATGTGGTAGTGGCCCCATGTTGGACTGCTTGGGAACGTAAGGGCGGTGTGCTTGTCAGGAAGCTTCCAGTTTACCGTGTCTGACGAGCCCATGGGAGAATTGCTGTAATGTACACCGAGCACATAGTAACACTTTCACACCTGCACCTGTCATGTGATCAGCAGTGAGTCACATTCTGCAAGACCCGCGATGACAGTTGTCAGTGAGTATGACAACGACATAGGGAGAGGGCGTATGGGGCAGCATCGGATATGACTTCAGGTCACTCTGACAGCACAGCAGTATGTCATGGACATCCTACATCCTCATTTGCTACCTCCATGTCCAACGGAGTTACAAGAGACAGAGCAGTGAAAACATATCCAGTTGTTGACTCACAAAACGGTTTTGAGCTGTGACGCATGTAGTCTTAAGCGAATCATTCATACAAAAAGAAAAGAAGAAGAAGCTAAAGTCAGAATGTGAAAAAATTGGAGAATGGAGTAGATATTTGAAGACTTCACACTTGAAACTCCCAGTTTTCCTATTGTGAAAGTGCCTTTGTGACCATATGCATTTCACTGACGATAAACTTTTTTTTTCCCCCTGGGTCTTGGCTCCATATTTTTTCATCCAGTTGAGTCAGAATACTTGCATAGTATTTGTGAGGTATTGTTTCAGTCTTGCAAGCTTATCTAAAATACAAATCCCTTTTGCATCCTAGAAAACAATGACCACTCTTTCTCTCCGATGAAGTCACCTTGGCTATTTTTGTGCAACTGCTGTTTCATTTCGGTCATCTCTCATCCAAGGGAACAGATTGGTGCATAGAATCAGTTGTGTGTCAGATTGTCCCAAATTGTTTTTCACATTAGGTTGTAGTCAGGCTTCAACAGACATGCCACTCACTTTCTGGTACGGCCACGGCATCAACTGTTTTGCACATCTTTTTAATTACTGATCTTGCAATATCACACTGTGTTCTTTCTCAGCATTTTCATATTTGATTGTAATTCTAGGAAGTTGTTCATGAGTCATCTTACAGAGACATATGCTACATATGAATTCAGCCACCCATTCCTTAACTGTTGACTATGAAGGAACTCCCCCCATGAACCATGGACCTTGCCATTGGTGGGGAGGCTTGTGTGCCTCAGCGATACAGATGGCCATACCGTAGGTCCAACCACAACGGAGGGGTATCTGTTGAGAGGCCAGACAAACATGTGGTTCCTGAAGAGGGGCAGCAGCCTTTTCAGTAGTTGCAGGGGCAACAGTCTGGATGATTGACTGATCTGGCCTTGTAACATTAACCAAAACGGCCTTGCTGTGCTGGTACTGCGAACGGCTGAAAGCAAGGGGAAACTACAGCCGTAATTTTTCCCGAGTACATGCAGCTCTACAACTTGACTAGAAGAAGAGATCGGTTGGTAGGACATGTTTTGAGGCATCAAGGGATCACAAATTTAGCATTGGAGGGCAGCGTGGAGGGTAAAAATCGTAGAGGGAGACCAAGAGATGAATACACTAAGCAGATTCAGAAGGATGTAGGTTGCAGTAGGTACTGGGAGATGAAGAAGCTTACACAGGATAGAGTAGCATGGAGAGCTGCATCAAACCAGTCTCAGGACTGAAGACCACAACAACAACAACATGAAGGAACTGACTCCTAATAAGTAAGATGATGCCTGTAGAAAAGTACAACAAAACAGTAATCTCAAAAAAGGACAGGATAGACAGTACATTCTGTAGGACATATTAAAAGTGATTGGTAAAAGAGACTTGGTGTGTTAAATGCAGCTTTTGATTACATGATAATTGAATTGGATAGATAAACAATCGACTCGCTAAGTGGCGGCAGAACACACACATAAAAGAAGATTATAATTAGGCAAGCTTTCAGAGCCAGTAGCTCATTCTTCAGGCAGAAGGGTTGAAGTGGAAGGAAGAGGGGTGAAGGATAGGTCTAGGAAAAAGGGTAGATTTTGAGAAAGTTACCCAGAACTGCTGATCAGGGAGAACTTTCCAGATGGGATGAGAAGGAAAGACTGATTCCACATCTACATACATACTCCACTAGCCACCATATGGTGCATGGCAGAAGGTACACTGTCTCACTACAATAGTCTGAATAAAATTACTTGATAGTTGACATCAATCACTTGCTGCAACAATGTTGCCACATTGGCTACCAGCAACCGTTTGGTTACAGGTGAGAACAAACAAGCGGCTCACTTCACAAATTATGTTAAACGTTTAACACAGAGCAATTTTTCTAGTGGCTGGTGCAAGGTATGTCAGAAATGTTGGATACTCTGTCGACTATTGATTTAATGTGATCAGTGACTGAACTGGGGCAGACGACCCGTTTTGTATCCCTGACTGTAAACTTGTGTCCTAACCCAGCCGAGAAAATTGTGGTCAACAGTCTGCAGCAGTACTAATATCATGATCGCTTTGTTCATGGCGATTAAAGCTAACGCTTAAGGGTAAACTCAAGACAACAAAAACTCAATTTCAGGGCTGAAAGCAAATTGAAATTTCTCCATTTGATTTGTTACCTGTAACTATCCTTATTCTAGCTGCACATGCTGCCATGTTAGAAAACAGTGAACAGTCCATGTGGGCACTTGTTCGTGGATTATAGATGACTGAGGCAGATTCCAAATGAAGAAATAATGACAGGAAGAAAAATAAGACCAAATAGAACAGTCAAAACAATGATGAAAAATGATGCAGCAAAGTATTAAAAATAAAAAAATACATTTAAACCAATTAATTGAATGAAAATAATAATCACACTCTTTTGGTTGGATTTAGAAATAAAAATTTTGCTACATTGATGAGATTCAAACCTACGACATGTTACACATTAGATTAATCTGCCAACCATTGTGCTATGCCACAGCACTGCATGAAGTATTTATATATGTGAATGTAGTGACCCAGTTGCAACTATGAATTGCAACCTTAAAAATTTCAGTTTCACACAGTGTAGTGAAAAGCTTATCTAATGTGAGATGATCTCTGTGAATATGATAACTATATGTATGATACTGAATTACACCTTGTGCTGAGTTATTCGGTAGTGTTTGGTTAGTGCTATGAATGAAATGAGTGTCTTTCATTAGCATTGTTAATGTGTGTTGTTTTTGGTGTAGCTATCGCGTGTCATGAAATACATAATAAAAGTGTCGGGCTCGTAATTCGGGATACAAATACATCAAGAAAGAATGCTGAACCAGGAATTGGAAGTGACTGGCCAATTCTGGTGGAGTTTGGCAACAGCAGACAGTTCAAGTGTGACGCTGACTACTCTTATTGGCATTTGAAGTGCCAACTATCAAGTAATTTTATTTCAACTGTAGTCAGTTCCTTTCCCATTCCATCTGCCAATCGAGTGAGGAAAAAGTGAATGTCTATATGCCTCTCTATGAGTCCTAATTTGTCGTCTCTTATCTTCGTGGTCCTTACACATAATGTATGTTGGTGCAAACAGAATTGTTCTGCAGTCAGCACAGTGTTCCTCAAAATCCCTCCAGGGATTCCCATTTTAGTTCCAGAAACATCTCCATAATACTTGTATGTTGTTGTTTCAACCTACTGTTAACAAATCTAGTATCCTGCCTCTGAATTACCTCAATGTCTGCTTTAATTCGACCCCTTGTGGATCCCAGACACTAGCATCCTATATGTGATGTCCATCACAGCTGAGCCACACTGTATTAAAATCCACCCAACAAATGAAAGATGATTATTCGCCCTCCCTACCATGACCCTCACAAGTTTGTTCCATTTCATATCACATTGCAACGTTATGTCCAGATATTGAAACAATGTGACTTCTTTCATGACACTACTAATGCTGGATTCTGGCATTATGGATTAGTTTTTCCAACTCATCTGCAGTAACTTATATTTTTCTACATTTAGGGTTGGCTGTCATTTATCACACCAACTGGGAACTTTGCCCAAGTCATCTTTTATCCTCCTAAATCACTCAACGATGACACCTTCCATACACCACAACATCATCAGCAAACAACCACAGATTACTGTACACTTTGTCCATCAGATCAGTTATGCACATAGAAAATATGAGTAATAGCGCTCCTATCACACATCCCTGGAATGATCCTAATGATACCCTAGTCACTGATGGACCTCACCGTCAGGATAATGTAGTGGGTTCTATTACTTCAGAAGTCCTTGAGCCACTCACATGTCTGGGAACCTATTCCATGTGCTTGTACCTTTGTTAAAAGTCTGCAGTGAGGCACTATGTCAAATGCTTCTCGGAAATCAAGAAATATGGAATCTGGGTTTGTGAATTTTGTGATGACAAAGTTAGAGGAGTAAGGCATCTGCATTAAATTTTGCGTGAAGCTCAAGAAAACCTTTACACAGACACACCAAATGATGCAGGGAGCCTATAGCGATGAGTGCTTAAGCCATACTTAGTGTTATGTATTATTCACACGTTTTAAAATGGCTTTACAAAAGTCAAAAATGTTCCTTGTTCAGGACTCTCTTAGATGTCCCCTGATGACACTTGTGACAGGAACGTCAAAGAAATTGTGTGTGGCAGTCGAAGATTCACTGTCTGAGAGATTGTAGAAGAATGTAACATTTCAATTGGATCATGTTATGAAATGACACAGCATCTTGGAATGCATTGTGTTGCCGCCAAGTTCATTCCACGGCTCATGAGTCAAGACCAAAAAAACTTTTTGGATCTCACAAATGAGAATGAGATGTTCCTTGCGAGAATAGTATGACCCTTGCAGACTTCTTTTTATTTCCAAAGTTGAAAAGGATGAAGTTTTGCAATGGTAGATGAGATAAAAGAAAATTCGCAGACGGCACTTTATGCGACCCAGCAAGAGGTGTGTCAAGACTGCTCCTGGAAGTGGAAATGATATTGGGAGCAGTGTATCAATTGTGGAGGAGAGTATTTCGAAGGAGACAGTCCATAGTAATTAAAAGATAAGCATAGAAAATTTTTTGGACAAAGTTCTGGAATTTTTTGAACAGACGTTGTATGACAAAAGGGCATGCTGAGTTGCCCATGAGCGATGCTTTGTACTGATTTGTGGACATAAACTTATTGGTCTCTATGAAACTGATTAGATTCAAACCCAGAATATGTTCAAGAATTTTGCAGCAAACTGATGTTACGGGTATTGGTCTGTAATTTCGCGGGTCTGTTCTTTCGCCCTTCGTATATACAGGAGACGCCTCTGTATTTTTTTCCCCAGTTGCTTAGGTCTTTCTTCTGGGTGAGAGATTCACAATAAATACAAGCTAAGTAAGGGTCCAGTGCCATATAGCACTCTTTGTAAAACCAAATTGAGATTCCATCTGCAACTGGCGACTTATTTGTTTTTAATTATTTCAGGCGTCAGGGATGCTTATGAGGGTGGTTTGAAAAGTTCTTGAAACAGAATAGAAAAAAAGTACTTATGTCACTGAAACTTTTTTGTTTTTCAGTGTACCCTGCTTGTAGATTAATTCACTTGGTCCAACAGTGTTCCAATACCTTGATCCCATCTCGACAATGATTTTCCTCCAGGCCTATAAAATAGTTGTCAACTCAGGCTATCAATTCTTCATTTAAGTGAATCTTCATCCACAAAGAAAAATTTTCAGTTTAGGGAAGAGGCACGTGTGGCAACAATTCATACCTTAGTTTGTGTAATTTTACCATGGCGATGGTACATGCATGCGAGCGTGCATTTGCTTGATGCTAGATGACTTTCTTCCTTATTAAACCTGGCCTTTTTCGCATATCATTTGTTGCAATTTGTCCAGAAGGTTAGCATAGTATTCTCCAGTAATTGTTTGCCCAGTGGGGAGATAATGTACAAACAGAATCCCCTTCTCATCCCAGAACACTGATGCCATGCTCTTCCCCGCTGAAGGAATTTGGTGGCGCATGCCAGAACACTGTCGCCATGTCCTTCCCCGCTGAAGGAGTTTGGCGGTGGAGATTCAGCATGTTTCCACTGCCTTGATTGTTGCTTTGTCTCTGGGGTATAGTAGTAAACCAAAGTTTCCTTGTGGTCACAAACCAGCACAAAAGATCTTGTTTGTTTCTCCTAAAACAGGCCAAACATTGTTGTGATATGTCCATTCTAATGCGTTTTTGACACAGCGTCAAGAGTCGCGGCACCCATCTTGTGAATACCTTTCAGATGACATCTGGCAAGCGTGAGCAATTTCATGCACTCTAAATTGGTGATCCTCCTTGATCATTATGCGCACTTTTGCAATGATTTCTAGAGTAGTGACACATCTTGGCTGACCTATTCATGGATGTTCATCATCTAAGCTCTCCTGACCAAATTTAAATTCATTTATCCACTTGGCAACAGTTGAAGACAAAGGAGCAGAGTCCCCTGGTGTATTCTGGAAATCGACATGAATGTCCTTCGCTTTCATACCTTTCTTTATGAAGTATTTAATCACTGCTTGGATCTCGACCCGACCCCCCCATCCCGTACCGTCGCGTCTTTGCAGATCACTGCACAGGAACAACAACAGAGCCGTGTCACTGCCACAGCTCTCTTCCAAGAGCACTGACATGGCACGGGTTTACAGGCAACAGTCCAACGAATATCATGTGAACAACTTGTGCTAGCGCTGGCCTCTTGTGGTGATTGTTGTTAGGTGTCTTTGTGCTATTGTCAAATGACGGTATGTTTATATGACTCTCTTGCATGAATGATTTCTTAAATGCAAAATTTAAAACATTTATCTCCTACTGCCACACCAGACTGGTCAAGTGACTTGATGGAAACCTTTGACTCACTTAGTGATCCTGGTTTCCTAAACTACTACCACACATACAAAAGAATATACAGAAGAGTATTACGAGATGCAAAAAAAGCCCACAATGACAGTATTATAGAAAAGGCAGAAAATAAAATTAAAGCAGCCTGGACTGTTACCAAACAGGAAACAAACAGTAATAAATTAAAAACAGTAAACATTCAAATTAAACATAATGGTGCTATTATACATAACCCGAATACACTAGTAAATACTGTAAATGAGTACTTCAGCAGTGTTGCTACCAAGCTACAGCAAAAGTTTGGCAAAAAACAGCCTGAACAAAAATTGAACTATATGGATAACTCAATGTTACTGTTACCGACTTCTACAGAAGAAGTAAGGATGGTTGTGAAGAATCTAAAGAATAAAACATCAGCAGGTTTAGATGAAGTGCCAGTGTGCTTACTGAAGGACTGCATTGACAGCATACAACATCCTTTGGCACACATCATAAATGAATCTTTCACTGCAGGCTGCTTCCCAGAATACTTAAAATGTGCAAAAGTCCTGCCTCTATTTAAGAAAGGCGATCCAGAAAATATAGAAAACTATAGGCCCATCTCATTACTCTCATCCTTTTCCAAGGTAATAGAAAATATAATGAAAAAGAGACTAATGGATTTCCTAAACAAGTACAACCTACTGTGTAAAGAACAGTTTGGTTTCAGGCCAGGAAGAAGCACAGGTACAGCAGTAGCTCACTTCACAAATTTTGTCTTAGAAGCACTTGACGAAGGTGAACATGTAACAGGCATATTCCTTGACCTTAGCAAAGCATTTGACACGGTAGACCACAAAATACTACTAAACAAATTGGAGGCACTAGGAATAAGGGGAACAGTAAATAATTGGTTTCAATCATACTTGGAAAATCGGGTACAGTGTGTAGAGATCTCACAAACGAAGTTCAGCAGATTGACAAAACACATTTCCAAACCAGAACATATTAACATAGGAGTCCCTCAGGGAAGTGTGTTAGGGCCAATACTCTTCCTAATATATATCAATGATTTTCCCCAGAGTGTCAAATACGGGGAAGCAATACTATTTGCAGATGATAGCAGTATCCTTATCAGTGACAAGTCACCAGACAAATTGAGAGACAAAGCTGAAGAAACTCTCGATCATGTATGCAAGTGGGTAGTAAGCAACAAATTAACCCTCAATATTAAAAAAACAAACAGTATTAATTTCCACATAAATAAAAAACATAATAACATAGGCCTAAGAGTTAAAGATGAACTTATAGATTGTGACACAAACACAAAATTCCTAGGAATGCATGTTGACTCACAGCTTAACTGGACTGACCATATTGCAGCACTAGAAAAGAAAATTGCTACTGCTTGCTATGCACTCCGGATAATTATGTCAGTATGTAATAGTTCATGTGCTAAGACGACATACTTTGCATATGTGCATTCAATAATTAGTTATGGCATAACCTTCTGGGGTACAAATGTGCAGAACATACAAGCAATTTTCAAGCTCCAAAAGAGGGCAGTACGAATAATAACAAAAAGCAGCAAGAGAGCTCACTGTACTGATTTATTCAAAACCATGGGAATCTTGACAGTACCATGTGAATACATCTTTCAGACTGTGATATATATAAAGAAACACTTTGACCAGTACACACAAAACAGATCTATACACCAACACTGGACTAGATCCTGCCACCATTTGCATCTCATACGAAAAAACAAAACAAAAACCCAAAATAGTTTATTATTTAATGGATTAAAAATGTATAATAGACTTCCAGAGGAGATCAAAGCTGAAACTGGAATACATGCCTTTAGGAAAGCTGCAAAAAATTATTTAGCAGATAAATGTTATTATACTGTCAAAGAATACTGTAAATGACATGTGTTCACCTCAATTCATGCAAGAGTACCTTTGTAACTTTATATTTATGTTTAATTAAGATTGGTATGTATTTGTTTTGTGTAATCTGCAAGAATACATTTGTAAATTTATATTTATTTGTAACTAAGATTGGTCTGTATTTGTTTTGTGTACAAACGATTAAGTTGCACCATAGAAATATGTGCTACCAGAAGTACTATTATGTATATACTCATTCCATGTATACAGTTGACGACATCCATACAACACAAGTTGTCTACGGATGAATAAATAAATAAATAAATAAATAAATAAATAAATAAATAAACATAGGACAATAATTTCCCCTGCTTCTCAGCCAGATCTTTTGCTGAGGTATGGCAGTGGTAGTAACCTTTCCTTGTTGCCATTTGGCATTCTCTTTTGAACCAAGAGTGCAGTAGCTTTTCCTTCCTCAGTAATTTCCAAATTTCATTGTTAAACCGCAGTGGCTCTTTTGCATCCTTAATTTGTTTACTAGGTACAGACTTGTTGAGAGTGCAATTCACGATCTGTTTAAGCTTTGACCATAATCTCTCTACATCCATCTTAATGGAACTAAGTGATGTCAGTTCTGTCTAAGTAAGATGCTAACATCTGCTTATATGCTCTTTCTGGCATGAACATTTTCCTAGCCTTCTTGACTGATTTATTAATTTTTGAAACCTTAGTTGTTATGATGTTATCATGATTATTAATCCCCATCTCTATGCAGAAGTCATTGATGATATCTGGCCTGTTTGTAACTACAAGGTCTAAGATATTTCCATTGCATGTGGTGTGCCAAACTAGGTGCTCAAGACAATTTTCGAAAACCACATTCAAAGGTGCTTCACAAGATTGACTGCACCCTCTGCAATGAAGCCATAGGCTACCATCTATACTCAGTAGGCTAAATTCACCTACAACTAGTATTGCATGATCTAGGTATTTACATGCTACTGTATGTAGACTTTCTGTGAATGGCTCCAAAACTGTCATAGCAGAACTGGGTGGCTGATTATCCATTAATTAACGTGATTTCACATAGACTTGTTATACGCAACCAGATAACTTCACTGTCACAATCAGCTTTGACCTCAATAGAGACAATGGACACTCCCTCTCCTACAGTGTCTAACCTGCCTTTCTGATATATATTCCATTAATCACTAAATATGTCAGATCTTTCTACTCTCAGTTTCAGCCAGCTCTCAGTCTCTGAGAATAATTTGAGTGCGATACTTTCCTGGATGGCAGTAAATTCGGAAACTGTGTTACAAGTACTTTGACAACTGATAAAATTTTGACAACCTACACTGGAGTGAATTCAAAAGATAAACCTCAACCAACATTGAATGTATCTTGGTGATAAAGAGCCCAAATAAATAAATTGATGATTTTATTCCATTTCATCTGATTGAATGAAACACACACAGCATAACTACTCAGCAAACAACTATAGTGCTGATTACATTTACTATCATACATGTAGCACTCTGAGAACATTTCACCTTGTCATAGTAGTCCTGTGTTTTGGAACTAGGCAGTGCTTCATTTCACAAAGCGAAAGGAATAGCTTGTGTAAAAAACAAAAGAAGGGGAAATAGTGGTTGCTGGTGTTTTTAACACTATCATTCAATTTAGTTCCTATTGTGAACTTTGCAGCTAGGATATGTAAATGCTCTGAGACTGCTATTGATAATATCTTTATGAACAAATCTAGGGGAAAAACATCATATCACAAAACCAATAGTAAATGGACTATCTGATCACGACATGCAGCATCTTGTGTTAAATGTTGAAACTTGTCAGGATAAAAAAATATTAAATCTGAGTACAGGAGGATAATGAATAAGCCAGAAATTGAGGAATCCAGGAAATTGCTCAAAGACATGAACTGGAGAGATATTTACCTGACTCAAATGGAAAATACAAAGCATTTATTAATAAAGTTACCTCCTCTTTTGAAAATTGTTTTCCCCTAAAGGTAACTCAGATCACACAGAAGTCAAAAGATAAACCATGGATTACACAAGGAATAAAGATATCATGTGGGGCAAAAAGGAGACTGTATCTACTATCTAGGAACATTTGTGATATTAGAATTGTAATGCATTACAAAGAATACTGCAAAATATTGAATCAAGTAATCCAGAAATCGAAGTAGCTTTATTAAGAGAAAAAGATAATTGTATCGGGCAACAAAATAAGAACTGTATGGGATATAGTGAAGACAGAGAGAAGTGGGGCCAAAAAGGAAGTGGAACAGATAGCTCTAAAAGTAAATGAGACTTTGGTAACAAGTGCATGTAGTGTTGTAAATCTCTTAAGCAAGACTTAATTTTTGTTACTGACGGCTCGGGGTTATCAGGTTCGGTGAATGGTGCAATGGAGTATCTGGGACCAGTCTTTGAAGAACATCGTGTAGAACCTATTCGAGGAACTTTGAATTCCAACCATTGCTTCTCAGTATACTTACTCCTTAATGAAATTTGTTGCAAGTTATATATCTATATTTCCAACAAATAGCTCAATACATATTATCAATACTAGGAATAAGAAAAATCTACATAAAGACCTAAAATCACTTATGTTGGTCCAAAAGGGGGTCCAATATTCAGGAACACACATTTTCAATAAATTACCAGCAACCATTAAAAACTTGGTTTCAGATAAAGCACAGTTTAAACAGAGTTTGAATGACTTTTTGATAGGCAATGCCTTCTACTGTATAGATGAATATCCTAACAGAGACTGTTAGGCCAGCTTAAGTAAAAATATGTTAGATTTAAGTTTTGACAGCACTTGGTTGCAACAGTCAATATTAGGTATTTTGTGTATGATAAATTTATTAATAGTGCATAACAATGTTTCATTCTGACAGCGTATTAATTCTGTAAATATTAGCTTTTCCAGTTTATTGTATTGTATTCACCTATTTTGACAATCTCGTGACAAATGATCAGGGTAGTATTCATTATATTAAAATGTTTTGTGTTATACATTCTGACATGTTCCACATCCTCGAGAATCATCTCATTTTTTCGGTGTATGTAATGAAAACTGAATCAAATCAAATCCAATCACCATCTCTCGTCATGTAATAACTTCACTTCTTCTTCTTCCCTTGTCGTCTCCTGTTTTTCCAGTACTCGTCCATCTCCTCCTCATGTTTTTCCCCCTTTATTCTATTCGTGTTGTTCTCAATCCCCTATTTCTTCTGCATTGAAAGCCTTTTATTTTTATTTATTTATTTATTTTATCGAGGTGAGTCTCTACGGACTGCGTGGTAACAACCGACTTCACTCTAGTGTCCAGGTCTTGTTCTTGCTCCAGCTGTGACTTCCTGCCAGTATCTTCTGAGCCCCTCCAAGAAGTGCCTTTTTATGCTCTTCAGATAATGGTCCTCACTGTCTTTCGGATGTTGATGCCATGTTAAAACCTTGGCAGTTGGTCACCAATCTTCTAAATTTGTTCCTTTCAGGAATTTCTCTCTGAGATACCAATCTGCTTAAGATCTTTTTCACATTCTTTGAACCATCTCAGCCTCGTTTTCTTAGATAGGATGAAACTCCATATTCTTTTTGTTAGTCGATCACCGTCCATTTTCATGAGATGACCATAAAACAACAATCATTTCTTCGTAATGGATGCTGTGATAGGTTCTGTCTTGCTGCACGAGTCCTCATTTGCTCTCATTCGCCATTGTCCATCGACCCATCTATTACCTTAGGATTTTCCTTAATATCCTACACTCACGCTTTTCCAGCCGCTCAGCTTGACCTTGTCTATTCGTCGTAAAAGTTTTGGATTCTTATAAGCCCTCAGGTTTTACAACTGTATTATAATGTTGGAACTTGGCCCATATACTCATAGACTTTTTGTTATAAGTATTCTTTGTCAGTTGGTATGCTTGGTCTAACTTCCTCATCCCGACAATTGCTTCTTCTTTTAATCCATTCTCCTGGTGGATGTCTTCACCGAGATACCTGAAATTCTTAACTCATCCGATTTTTTCCAGGTTGGTTATCATCCATTCAGGTCCATCACAGATCTTCGTCATATATTTTGTCTTTTGAATAGAGATCTGGAGTCTAACTTTTTTCAGCAATTTCTGACAGCCTATTTATCTTGTTGACTGCTGACTCTATGTTGTTAGCAAAAATGGCCAGGTCAGCCGCAAAATCTAAGCAGTCAATGCACACCCCTTTGTTCTTAGGACCAAGTCTGAACCACTCTTCATTTGTTTCTCCTTGGGCTAATAACTTTCTCCACTCTTGAATGACCTTTTCCAAGACACAATTGAAAAGGAGAGGGATAGTCCATCTCCTCGTCTTATGTCTGTTCTGATTGTAAAGGGTTCAGATACCTCACCCATAAATTTAATTTTTGACACTGTGTTAGTAAGAGTTTGTTTGATCAGCTTTCTTGATGTATTATCCACCCCAAACTTTTCCAAAATATTCATTAATGCCTGTCAGTCGATGGAGTCATATACTTTCTAAAAATCAACAAACATGACATAGTTATTTTTCCAATTTTTTTTGTACCTGATGATGTTCTTCAGGTTAAAGATCTGTTCTGCGCAAGAATCGCCCTTTGGGAAACCAGCTTGATAGTCCCCAATCAGTTGGTTACAATGATCTTCTATTCTATTCTGTATCACTTTGGAGAGAATCTTATATGGAACAGATACTAATGAGGTACCCTTATAGTTATTGACATTCTATTTATCACCTTTTTTGTGTATACGATGGATTAAAGCTGATTGCCATTCAGTTGGTATCATCCCAGCTCTCCAGATCTCCTCAAAAAGTGGGACTAGTATATCTAGAGTTTCATTATTTGCCAGCTTCAGTAGTTCCACCACTATTGAATCCTCTCCAGCTGCCTTATTATTCTTAAAGTTGTTGATGATCTCTTTGGTCTCCTCTTTACTAGATGGAGATGAGGGGTAGTTTGTGGATTGGGGCACATACAGGGAATCTTTCTTTCGGTTCATCACAATTAAGTAGGTTTTCAAAGTAACGAGACATTATCTTGCAGTTCTCTTTGTTGGTCATTCCGAGTGTGGTGTGCATACTGTAAGACCTTCAGTACACACACCATTAGATTATTTGACTTGTTGCTCTAATGAAGTAAGCGAGTGTCAGCAATATGTCTCATGGTCTTATCATGGCATGTTTATCTTCTGCCATTAGGTCAGACGATAGAAATGCCACTTGCACGCTTCGAGTAGCAGATTGACGGTGACCAACTTTAAACAGAACTTGATTAATTTTCCCACACATTTATTAAAATAATAACAAATATAAAAATTACTTAACTTGGTTCTGGATGTTATTTACAATTGACAATCTGAAGTTCCTTAGGTATTGATACATTAATCTTATTCTCACATATATCTCGGATACTTGACAAAATTGTCTATACATTTATCTTCATGGCTATGTACAGGAATATGGTAATCTTATTAGGTGCAGACTGGATCTTGACTATGGACTGGCACAGACAATTGTAGAACTCATGCAGACTGGTACAGACTAATGCAGACTGGTACAGACTAATGCAGAGTGGTGCAAACAAATGCAGACTGACTGATCGAAGGTCTTTACACTCGTTATAATACCTTGCACGTTCATGTATCACTGCGCGAGTGTGATGCGCGAGGAGAAAGTGTTCTATGTTAGCAGCAATCTCATTGGCTGCGTTACATATTAATACGCGAATCGGCGGAAGCAGAATTTGGTCTGTCTCTATGGCAGCGCCATCTTGTAGTGCGGAGATGGACGAGTGTTGCGTCTGCGCTGTTGTGCTTAGCGGGGCACACTCTAGTGGGAAATTTGTGTACGCACTGAATACGCGGAACTATGTACACAACACTGAGCTTTCCATTTTCGTCTCTAAAACAAAAACTAGGGACTTGGTATCCTTTCAAATTCGATTTGAACGTCTGATAGAAGTCTCTGACATTCTTTTTCTGGAAACGCTGATCGATCTGTTCTAACTGCTGTTTCTCATGCAGTTTCTTAGCCCTTCGTAGAGTTCTGGCTGCATATTTTTGAACTTCATGGAATACATCAAAAGCAAGTCTCCTGGTAGAGTTCCACTATTTCCATGCACTTGCTGTTTGGGCCACCACCTCACCACAAACCTCATTCCACCATGTATGATTCCTCTTTTTAGCTGTCAGGATTGTAGTATTAGCTGCTTGTTGGATCATGGAGGCAATGTCTGCCCATTTATGGGATTCAACTGTCAGTTACTGGTGGCATTGTTCCAATACGTTTTGATTGATTTTGAGCTTCGCAATATCATATTTATGAAATTTATTTCCGGTTTTCACAGTCTTATTGAGAGGAATGAAATTAATTTTGATCTTGGAGAGGTGATGATCCTTTTAAATTCAGTATTTTATCTGTAAAAAGGTTTCTTTCTATTATTTCTGATTGTTTGATGTTGTTTCTTTCTTATTTCTGTAATCCATGCTATCATTGATTCCTTCTTCCAGAACTACTCATTCAGTAGAGGTCTCTAAAAAAAGATTAATCTTCTTTTAGCCATTACTTCTGATATTTTCTCAAAATTTTTGTAGATCTCCTCATTACTTCTCATTTTCCAGCCATCTGTAGCTTGTATTGCAACCATTATTTTCTAATAATGCTCCTTTGAGGAACCTCTGTTCTGTCCAGCTTATAGTTCATCATTAGGCATCCTCATCCATGTAAACATCCTGGTCATACCACTGTGGGATAGTGTTTAAATTTGTTTTTTTTAGTTGTACATTTCTTGTTGTAAATATCCTTTGTCAAACGATTTGCTCTCTCCAGTTTGCTGACTCTTGCATCTACTGTTAATTCTTCTAGTCCATTTTGTTGTACAGTTTGTCCAATATATTTAAATTTACTTACTAATGCTATTTTACATTTTTGTTTTTCTAAGAATGTTGATGCATTGTTTGAAATTGTCATCAATGTTGTTTTTTCGGCTGAAATTTTGGGACCAGCTCTCTTTGCTATTTCTTCCAAAAGATTTCTTTTAATAACTGTCTGTCAGATTTTTTGAAAGTATATCAGAATCATCTGTAGAAGCCAGGTAGTTTACCTTAATTCCATTTGTTTTTTGTCCTAAAATTATTGGTTCAATTTTGTGATTTTTTTTTCTCCAAATTCCAATAACTTTCTATTTTTTTTTAGAATGTAGTGTTACAGTAAAGGTGATAAACTGTCCCCTTGTCTAACACCAGTTTTTATTTCAAATGGTTGAGATACTTCTCCCATAAATTTAGCTTCAGTCTTCCTATTTGCTAGTGTTTTGAGGATTATGTTTGCTTTAACACAAAATTCTTTGATGATTTTACCCATAATTTCTCTGCCTACCAAATCAAATGTTTTCTTGAAACCAATACATGATACTATTATTGGTTTGGTGATTAACAGTCTGTGGAGAATTATCAATTTTCTAATAAACATCTGTTCTGTGCAGGGTCTTCCCTTTCTAGAGCTCCTTGAGATTCTCCCAGTTATTTGTCTAAAGTTTCTACAACTCTGTCCAGAGAATTTTTGATAATATTTTGTATACCACTGGCAGAAGTCAGGCATCTCTGCAGTTGTTGACATTTTGTGTGTCCCCTTTTTTTCATAGCTGTGGATTAATGCTTTCAATAATCTCTTCAGCTTTCCAAATGTTCTCAAACAGCAGTTGTAGATCATTTGTGTGTTCTGACTATTTCAATAATTTTGCTGTAGTGGAGTCTTCATTTGTTGCTTTGAAGTTTTGGAATGATTTGATGACTTCATGAATTTATTGTTCTGTTAGTGGAAAATCTTCCTCCAGATGTTGTGGAACTGCTATTATATATTGCTACAATGTGCTGTTATTATTATTGTTGTTGTTGTTGTTTGGTTGCCTGTTCTTCAGCACTATCTTTCTGTTTCGTTTATCTATTTACCGCCATTTTAGCCCATTTACCGGTATTTTCAGCTTGTTCTTCACTTATTTGAGCTTTTGGTGGCTCCTCTTGAAGAGATCTTATTTCTCAGCATTTAAAATTACATCATCTGCTGCTCTTTTGCAACTGAATTTCATCATGTCCAGTCTAGTTTTTTCATTCATTTAACCATTCATCTTCCTTGACTCAAGATCCTAAATTTTCATCCTTATTTCTTGAACAGTCTCATTTCTCTTTTTACATTTTCCAGATGAAGAAACTTTTGGTCCTCAAAGCTAAGATTAGTATCAGTTTTTTTATTTGTTTCTGCCTATGGCTGCTATATCTCTTTAGTTAGAATATTTTCTCTCTTTGTATTTGATTATAGTCTAAGTCTGAATATTTTTATAAGTACATTTATTGCTGTAGCAATGAGTAAAATTAATGGTATTGCACTGCCTGTAGCATGTAGCACCATTTTGACTGTTAGTCCTCTTGCTGTACAAAAAGTAGCTTTGATGATTACTTAATGCAAGTATTTTGTAAGAGCTGTGGAATGGTTAGTATCTGTTTATATTTTTCTGATTAATTCAAGCTTGTCAATGCACATCCTGTGTTAAGGAAATATTTGCTGTGTGTTAAATATAAGCAGTGGATCCATTGGGTTAGTCTTTTTGGTAGAAATATGTCAAGGTGAACAAAACAGGAGATGGTGAAGGAAGAGAGGGAAAAGATCAACATTTGCTTCTCATCAGCAATATAACTGGGTTGCAACATTCAGTGAAAATTATCTGTGACAGGAAGTTGTCAGAAATACATTTCTTGAAGAAACTTTATGTTTGTATAAGCATTTATTAAATTTAAAAAATTGGATTTCATCTGTTAATACAAAAGATAATGTTTTGCATTGCAGGCATGCTGAACCTGTCAAAGACGAAGAATCGGCCAATGATTCATATTGGAGGATAACAGTATGTATAACTTAAACTTGAGATTCCTGAAAATAAAGCTAGTCAGTATTTCTTAACAGTACTGATTTAAATACATCTAAAAGATCACTGTTACCTAAATGGAAGTTGACGAGCAAAGTCTTAGTGGACATTTGTATAAAATTGTCATAGGTATTATTTACAAGAAGAGTAAATAGTTTCAATAGGAATGTGGTGAGACATTTAACAAATGTCATGACCACACATTAATAGGACCTTATAACACTACCACTATGATATTAGTATGCTTTTATGTAAATAACAGAAACCCTGTCTCTATGTTGCCATGTATAACCCTCTTACTAAAATTTAGTTTAGTTTCCAAATAAAATACACTATGGAAGGATAGTCCTGTTTATAGGAAAAGATAATCAATAGAGTTATCATTCTTACAGGATTTACCATGTGTTGTGTCTAATGGATAAGTAAATTGGACTATTCACTTCTTTTCCAAAGATCTTACCCAGTGGCTAGATAGAAACACAGTATGAATGATAATATACTGAAGCTAGGACAACTCATTTCCAAGTCATTTAGTGGTTTAAAACATGTACTTAATGGTCACCAACCTATCCTGGCAATGAAATAGTGAAGTATTGGAGAAGCAGAAATGTGAATTTTGCCTACTTTCTTGCTACTGTTTAGTTTGGCTCTTCAAATAAATTACCCCACTTAAACAATTTTGGGCTACATCTTTATACATTATGTTTTAAAAAAAGAAAAAGCCCAGTAGATAACTTCAAGGAAGGTAAAAAAAATTAGCCGGGGATGGGGGGAACAAACTTTAGAAAAGCACTTTCCATAATCAAGAAACTTAAAAACTTAGACACTAAAGCACACACATTTTAACTGAACATTTCACTTAAAGAAAACCTCTTTCTTGGTGGAATTTACTTTCAAAAGCTATTATTCTTTGAACTAATTCTGTATAGCCATCTAACAGGTTCTAGTAACTTGGCTTCACTCTGATTGAATTTTATGTAAGCAAACTATAACACTTTGCAATAGTTAAGAAAACATTTTTATTATTTACACTAAAGCAATTTAAATGGTTCCTCTTTATATTAACTTGGCACTTCATAAGTCTGTAAAACAGGACACTCGGATCAATCAAACACCAGGAAGGAACCCTATACAGATGTATGATTAGGATGAGATGACAGGGTGAGCCAGTTTCCGTAAAGTTCAAGAATGATTATTAAATCACAGTTTAAATTAATGGTTCATGCTGTACAAAGGTAAAAATAGAAAAAAATCTTATCTGGTGGCTGTAGGCTTGGGTGTGGCGAACAGTTATGACGGCTACACTACCCACACTATGGCCTGCAAGTTTCTTGCTGTATGGGCTCAATTTCTCTTCTTGGCTTCATTCAGTTTTACATACAGTAGCTCAACAACTCGCAGCTATGCTGTAAGCTGTTTGCAGTCTTCAATCAAGGCATTTTTATGAAAATTTGCAGGCAAAGCTTCTGCTCCACAAAGGAGTTACCTCAATCACTGCTGCCTACAGACTGTGTGACTTACTTCCCACACTTGCTCAAGGTAGCACGCCAATTCGCCTTTCGCACCTTTTCCACTCCCCACAGCTATTTTCGTTTCAAACAAAAGCACACTGGCTTTTACATAACACCTATTTCTTACATTGTTCCTAAGCATGACCATTTCTTAAATTGTCAAATTTACATCAACATGAACAATTTATACACACAAATATTTTTAAATGCAAAATGTTATCAAAACATTATTTAGACCCTTCGTATCCTTTGTAGAGGACTTGGGCAGGTTTGTCCCATCCTAGTACACATTATTTTGTTACTTCCCTTCAGATATTCCATTTAGCTACATCTACAATAATTCCCAATGTTCTGCCTTTTGAGGTGTCCAGTGCGGGTTGCTCTCCACTTCCTGGGTGTATTGTATCAAGTTAGCTTTTTCAAATTTCCATGTGGTTTTATCAATGTATTTTGTAACTGATATTTCAGCACCAATGATAACTTTTGTGAGCCAATGTACACTCCTTGAAAAATGTTTCAGTACTACTATTGAGTGATTCAGTGGTAATTTGTTCTCATCAGTGGAAAAGATGGATGGGTCAGGTTTTGTATCAGTTTCCATTTGCCTGCCCAAAACGTTTTAAATTCCTTGGCATCAAACTTAGATAATTTCTTGTGTATTGATCCATTTGAACAATGGTTCTCTACTTTGGTCTCTATTTAAGTATCTCCGGGTTGTGTTTTGGAATTAAAATCTTAAACATATACGTGCTGTCTAGTTGCTGTGTGTAAGACTAGTGTCAGACACTTTCCGTTAGGTGATTTGTGGACTGATGTAATAACCAGGCCTTTGAGTTTTATCCTAATTACTTCTACATCACTAATTTTCTGACAGCTTAAGCCAGCATAATCCAAGAGCTGTTTCTTTTTTCATTTATTGTGGTAGCACCTAACAATTGAGAGGAGTATTGATATTGCTTTATATTGCGTAATCTTGCATGTAGCTGCTGAATTATCACCTAAATGCATTTCCTATAGAGCTATAATACTGATGGCATGCTCATCATCTAATTTGCTTTGGTAACTGCATTTGTCACTTGTTAATCCTACGTTAATTTGCATAATATGGACACCTTGCCTGATAATTTTTGACTGTAAGCTCTGAGAAGTGCTGGACCATCTTTTGTGTAGAGTTTTTGCTGTATGCTCCTGCAGTCACACTGCCTTGGTGCACCATCTCGGGGGTTGTCTACATGCCACACAACAGTCTTTTTGGTGTCCCGTGTGAATGATTCACTGGTAAATATCCTGTCCCATACACTTTTGTTTGTAGACAATACTTCTGTGTTAGCTGAAAATAGAGCCAGGAAGCAGTAGTCTCAGTACCTCAGAGAATTAGTTTCAGGTAAAGTATATGGATCTAACATATCTAAAATGCACATGGTTTAGTTTGGAAACCACACAAACACCCAAATGTACACACCCGCAGTAGCTGCAGGGGGTGGGGGAGGGGGGGGGGGGCAGAGTGATTGGAGAAGACAGTACATGGTCTGAATGGGAAAAGATTGGTGGGTACAGAAGAGAGAAGGGAAAAGGTAAAGTGATACAGTGGGAAACAAATTAGCAGAGGTTTAGGTCAGGTGGATGGCACTAGATGTGCTGGAGAGACAATTGCCACCTGCGTAGTTCGGAGAAACTTGCACTGGAAGGGAATATCCAAATGGTATGTCTAGTGAAGCAGTTGTTGAAGTGGTGTACAGCCTCTTGGCAACTGCAATGTCAAGTCTGTGGTTTGCCACAGTTTGGTGCTAGACATTACTGCGAGTGAACAGTTGGTTACTTGTCATCCCTACATGGAAAATTGTATGGTAATTGCAGCATAGCTGATTTTTAACAGGTTGCTTTTGCACATGATCGTGCCTTTTATATTGTCGGAGATGCCTGCAACTGGACTGCTGTAGGAGGTGGTGGGTGGATTTGTGGGACAGGTCTTGCACCTGGGTCACTCACAGGATTAGGGGCAGACAAGGATGTTCTCTAGATTGTGCGGGCAATGGAACACTACTTCGCAGGAAGTGGGTAGTATCTTGAGTACAGTATACCCCATCTGAGATAGTCAAAGCCCCAGTGAAGGATGTGGTTGAGCTTTTCAAGGCCTGGGTGATTAGATGAGTGCTGACCATTGTCTGGTTAGCAGGGTTACAGGTGTGAGATGAGGAGATGGCACGGGAGATCTATTTATGAATGAGACGGATAGGATACTGTGGCTCTGGTAGTGCTATTGCCATATTTAGATAACTCCTGCTTTCCACTGGGGATAGCGAGTCCACGTGTGACAAGGCTGTATGGAAGAGACTTTTTGACATGGAATGGGTGACGGCTGTCAAAGTGGAGGGAGGTACTGTTGATGGTTGGTCCACTTGACATGTATTTATGGATATCGATGTCTAGTAATATGGCGCATTGAGTTGAGAATAATCAGGTTAAGATGATTTGGGAGTAGGTTTTTAGGTTATGGAAGAAGCAGTCTATACCATGAGTCCAGATCATGAAAATGTCTCAATTACTCTGAATCAGACAATGGGTTTTAGGTGTTGACTGGATAGGAAGGACTTCTCCTGATGGCCGATACAAAAGCTGGCATAGGATGGCACCATGCGAGTACCCATGGCAGTACTACAGATTTGCTTGTACAGGGATAATCACTTAAAACCTGCACCACAAACATTGCAGAAATGGAAAGTGCTATTGATGTGTGATTTTCACAGGATGGATTGGGAGTTGGGGGCTTATGCTAGTAACCAACCAACAGGTTGTAGTGATATTAGAAATTGCATTTTTTGTGCAAACATAAACTTTTTTAAATGAAACTATGCCTATCGGTATTAACTAAAAGTAGGGTAAATTAGTCTATCAGCGGTGTTTGTTGCAGGAGTCTAGTGTGAGCCATTCATGAGATATCATATTTTGAAAAGGTCCCACACCAACACTTGTACATTAGCTGTAAAGTTCCCACGCCAACACTTGTACATTAGCTGCGGTAGCACACACCAAAGAACAGTCCAAGTCCATACACTAGTTATGTGGATTGTGACCAGTAATGAGACAATTGACCATCACAGGCTGTGTTCAAAATGACCACTGGCAGCACCAGTATATGCTCCCATTCTGGTATGGAAAGACTGCTGCACACATACCAGTATTTCAGCAGGGACAATCTGACAGGCTGCAGTAATACATCATTGCATATCATCAGATGTAGTTGGTATGCCCTTGTAGACAGTCTTTCAGCTTTCCCCATAGAAAAATGTCTGCAGGCATGAAATTTGGCGAATGGGTCAACCGCGATACAGGTCCTCTGCATCCAATCTAATGATTTGTAAACAGTTTGTGAAGCCATGTTTTACTTTGTGCACTGTGGGTTGTACAGCCATCGTATTGGTACCACAAGTTGCTCCTAGTCTGCAGAGGAATCTCTTCTAGCATCCGTGGAAGATGATTTGTTAGGAGGCTGTGATACTTGTGCGCATTCAGTGTTCTTTCTAAGAAAAACGGGCCTATGAGCTGATGGTTCACTGCCCCACACCACACGTTTACACTCCAAGGATGCTGACATTCCACCTGCCACAGCCAAAGAGAATTGTTAACAGACCAATTGTGCTTATTTCAGCACTTTACCAGGCCACGATTGTTAAAATTTCCTTCACCACTAAACAAGATACATGATACATCTGGAGTATCCTGTCTTAATGCCCATGTATGGAAGTTAACACAATTCTCTTGATCAATTCCATGCAGCTCTTTATAGAAAGGGATAAACCTATATCAATGGAGAATGCATAGGACACTTGCCCGATTAATGCCATTTCCACATGCGATTGTGGAAGAGGTAACATGTGGATCAACTACTTGTTTCATCTGTTATGTTGCTAAGAGTTAGGCTATGACTTCCACATAACTGGTTGAAGAGGTTGATAAATGATTGCTGAGATGCTTGACATTTATTGGGATTTATTGCCGCGTATACTGTACAAGAATGAACTGCATTCTTCGTACACTCTCCATACACCATGAGCATGTCACCTTTTTATGCGTTGGTAGATCCCATCGTCCACTCACGACCTACTGATTGGACTGTCACACACTTATTGACTTGCAAGTCACAATACACTCGAGGAACACACACACAAACACACTGTAAGCAAACAACATCATACCTAGCAACTACCCACACACACAAACACACTGTAAGCAAACAACATCATACCTAGCAACTACCCACACACACACAAACACACTGTAAGCAAACAACATCATACCTAGCAACTACCCAGATTGAGTGGCACAAACTAGTATTGGTGTGGAAACTTTTAAAAATACTGTATCTCATTGACAACTTGTGCTAGAATCCTGCAACAAACCCCACTGACATTCTGATTTACCATATTTTTAGTTTGTTAATGTCAGTAAGCACAGTTTCATTTAAAAAGTGTACATCTGCACAAGGAAGGATTTTTACAATCTGTTGATTGGGTAACAATAATGAGTCCCTGACTACCAATCCATTCTGTCAAAGCCGCAAATCAATAGCACTTCATACTTGTGGTGAGAGCTTTAGGCATTTCACCCTGTGACTTGGTCTTCGAAAGTGAAATAATTGTGGGTCAGGATGTGATTGGGTAAGGGGATTAGGAAAGAGGTGGTGGGTTTGGTATCAGGAGGATGTTTGGAAAGTGAGACCATGGGCATGGGGGATGTTGTAAAATGATGTTGCATCCATAGTAACCAGCAAGGAGTCATGTGGTAGCAAAACAGGAAATGCAGAAAGGCGGTGAAGGAAGTGAGCATTGTCTTCACTGTAGGATGGGAGGTTACAGACAATGGTTTGCATGTGATGTTCAGTGGGAGGATTGTACCCAGCCACAGTTGGACAAGTGGAGAGACCTGTGTAGTTGGGTTTGTGTAGTTTGGCGAATAGGTAAAAAGGAAGGAGTGGTGTGAGGAGTGAGATAGATCCAGGAGTCAAGTTATGGGATGGACTTATGGTCTTGGAGAGCTGCTGGAGTCTTGTTGGAATTCTAGGATGTGATCATGGTTGTAAGGTTTGTATGCAGAGGTGTTAGAAAGTTGGTGAAGACTCTCAGCCACATAGTCACTATGATTCATGAACACTGTGATGAAGCTTTTATCTGTGGGAAAGATGATAAGGCACAGATTGATTTTCAGGATATGGGTAGCTGTGTGTTACATAGGAGTGATGTTGGTCTCATTAGGGAGGATTTAGGAAAGGAAAGTAAGGCCGAGTTAGAAGTGACGAATTCCTGAAAGATAACCAAGAGATGACTGGCTGGAATGGGAGGTTCAGGGTGGGAGGGAGGCTGGAACTGTTTTAAGCAAGGTTCTATGTGAGGTTTTTGTTGGCTGTTATTAGTGGGATGCATCATCATCATCATTTAAGACTGATTATGCCTTTCAGCGTTCAGTCTGTAGCATAGTCTTGATCTATTTCAACGGTTTTTATACCCCTTCCCTTCCAACACACACACACTAGCCACCAAGGAAGAGCCTACAGCTTTGATTCAACCCCCCTACCCTCTTCCAGTCATACCCTCATACCTCCCTAATGCACATTGAAGAAATTTCAGCTGCAGAGATTAGGTAAGGAAAGAAGTTCCTTTACAAGTCCAGCACACTTGAATTTAGGTTTTGGGCTAAAGGTGAGGCCTTTAGAAAGTACCAATACTTCTGCAGGGCTAAGAGTTGTGGCAGAAAGGTTGACAACAGTTTTACAGGATTGGTGTTTAGGATGTATATATCTCATGGAGGATGGAGGAATTCGTTGCGATTGTGGAAGATGGAGTATCGAACAAAGCATAGTTAGGGAGGTATGAGGGTATGACTGGGGGGGGGGGGGGGGAGGGGGTTGAATCAAAGCTGTAGGCTCTTCCTTGGTGGCTACTGTAGAAATAGATCAAGACTTCACGACAACTAGCAGGTTTAAACGGGTGGGTGTTGTAATAGATATGTAGAGGTGGAGGTGATGAGGCTTGCACAGGATAGATTAGTATTGAGAGCTGCAGCAAACCAATCTTCAGACTACCACAGCAACAACAAAAAGGTCATAAGATGGAAACAATTTTGCATCATAGTATCTCCCTCTTTCCACTCCATGCAGTTTTCACTTATGGTAATGTGGCGTGTGTACAGAGATTTATCGGGTGTTGTTATTTTTTATTGTACTGTATTAACAGGATTTATCAAGAGTGGTGATAACATCAATTTGTGACAATAAATCTTTGTCATGTGCAATCTATAATACTGTTGTTCCATTTGTAATAAACAATTTCTTTGGTGCTGTTTTCCCAAATAAGCCTAAATTTTACTGTTATTCACATGGACAGAGGCAGAGTAAGACATGGGAGATAACTTCAGCTGATCTTCGAAGATCAGTTTCTTGAGACAGAGACAGTGTCATTATTATTATTGTTATTGTTATTATTATTGTTATTATTATTATTATTATTATTATTATATTGAATTATTGTTAATTAATATCCCCTTAAGGAGAGCAG
This sequence comes from Schistocerca serialis cubense, assembly GCF_023864345.2. Lineage (NCBI taxonomy): Eukaryota > Metazoa > Arthropoda > Insecta > Orthoptera > Acrididae > Schistocerca > Schistocerca serialis. Next base: position 1,091,438,776 of record NC_064640.1, on the reverse strand, counting down.
TAAAGCACCATCAATTTTCAAGGCTTTTTTTCTGTCTCTTTCATTTGTCTTTCAAAAACTTCTCATATATTCATTGTGATTCCTCTTCCTCTCTTCTGTACCGTCGTTCCCCGTTTTCTTCTCTTTCAATATCTGCTGAAATTTCTGTTTTCCAGTTTTTTACTCTGTATTTTTTCCTGTCTGTGATGTCTTCTGTGGAGATGTTTTGTTTCTTGAGGTCCTCCATGGTTTCCTATACCCAGTTGGTTTTCACTTTATTGGCCATAACTATATAAAAAATATTCTTGGTAAGTCTGTTTTTGTGCATAATTTGTATGTGTCTCTAGAACCTTGTCCTTCTTTACCTGGTGTTGTTTTTAATCCTCTGTTTGTATTTATACAGTTCTTTTGTCAATATGTTTATCCAGATCCCTTCTCTCTGAACTGGCCTGTAGATCTTTCCTTCTGTTTTTCCATCTCTTTGATTTTTGTTCTTCCCTTCATTGCTGTTGTTCTGAGGTGTACAAGGCCTGTGTTAACTACTGTACTACAGTGTCTTAATTTGGCATTGATGGAAAAACTTGTTTTGTTATAATTGTTCCATATAAGTCTGAATACCTTATGTAGTTTTGTGATTCTTTTTTCATTGGATGTTGAGTTCAGTCTTATTTTCTGTGTAATCTCTTCCAGGCACTGGAAACTTTGTTCATGTGATATCTTTCCATACTTTGTTACCAGTGGGTGTCTGTCTCTTTACATTGTGTCAATGTACAAGTTTTTTTCATGTGAGATTTGTAGTCCCATATTGATTGAGATTTGATAAAGAGTTTGTAGAGCTTTCTTGTCTTCTTTTCCGTTATTTGTTATTATGGCTATATTATCAGCAAAGGCCAGACATTTTATCTACATGTGCATATATATTCCGCAAGCCATGGTGTGGTGTGTGACATGATCTGACTACACGTAGAGTGCAATCTTTGTTTGGCACGGCACTTGGAGGGCAACGGTTCAGTCTTCACCCATCTGTCTCTTTTGTCGCATGTCCTGATTATTTTCTCCAAAACTGAGTTAAATAGAGTAGGTGATGGCCATCCTCATGCCTCACTCCTGTCTTTACTTTGAACGGTTCATAGATCTCTCCCATGAACTTCACTTTCGATATTGCATTTTTCATGTTTCTAGTCCTATTAACATCAAAGATAATGATAATGTGCAAGAATAATGTAAGGCTAGCATCTTTTTAGTAACATGTTTCTGCTTATACAGCTTATATTGTACAACTGGAAATACAATGTCAATTTTGTTCTGATGACAACACATGTCACCTGGGAATAGTAGATGTACTGGCAATGGTTTCAGTGTCATCCGCCAACAGATAGTGTAATGGCATAGCTATCAGAGTGCTATATGTGTCTACCCTTTAATAGGAAATGCTCACAGCCAGTGTGATGCAGACATGTGAAGCAAGCAGGCAACCATGCCAGGAAGGCACACTCGTGATTCTTATAGCCAACGAGTGAGTTTAAAAAGGGGTCAAATTGTGGGCTTCCGAGTGGCAGGATGGTCCTTTCGGGGGAATTGCCACACAAGTTGGACATGCTGCGTCAGTTATGCAACGTTGCTAGTATCAGTAGTCACGTGAACATTCTCACACACGTAGTCGAGGTTCTGAACATCCACACAGCACAGATGCTCACTAGGATTGTTGTACTGAAAGGGCAGCAGTTGCAGATCGTACGGCTACCGCAGCACAGATAAAAGGTCTTGTGAGCCCCAGAAGTGTCAACACAAACTGTTGCAAAGCAGTTATTGCCAGTTGCGTTACGGACGTGCACACATCTATCCCGTCTTCCAATCGTGCCTCAGCACTGACATGCATGGCTCGAGTGGTGCCATCAGAGGATCTCTTTGAGGATGGCATGGCACGCCATGGTCGTAAGTGATGAAAGCAGATTCTGCTCGCACACAAGTGATGGTCATATCAGCAAATGACATAAATCTGGTGAGCACTCTCTTGTAGAGTGCATTCGTCCAAGATACAGTGGCCCCACCCCACGCCTTATGGTCTGGGGTGCGATAAACTACAACTCTCATTCGTCTGTGGTGTTTCTGCACTTGGTACATGCAGAATGATGTTACACCTGTTATTTTTGCATTCTTGCAACTGGAAGGTAATGTACTGTTCCAACAGTATAGTGCTGACCCACACGCTGCCCACGAATCTCAGTGTTCTCCGAAAGATGAGCAGTGACTTCCCGGGCCAGCATGTTCTATGAGTTTGTCTCCAACCGAGCACATGTGGGAACATGGGATGAGAAGTGACTCGTGCAACTTGTCAACCAACAACTCTTACATAACTATGTGAACAGATTGAGCATGTGTGACATAATTTATCTCAGGACAGTTTTTGCCATCTGTACTATCGACTGAATGCCATAGTCAGTGCCTGCATTGTCACCAGTGAGGGCTACACGACATACTAATGTGTGTGTTTTGGCACGGGTCGATACATGCTAGCTGAGAAGCATTTGCAGTATTGATCTGTAAATGTGATCATTTCATGTACTCCATATGCACTGTTGCAACATTAAATCTGGAGTGAATTTTCTTCTGGCAGTGGGCACAGACTTTTACCTCACAACTTTGATACATTTTACTTTTTCTTTTTCTTAGACTTTAACCCCTGCTATCACAGTCTCAGCATGTTAATGTGGATTTGGCAGTATTAGTGGTAAATTGTGGCCAGATGCCCTTTCCATGCCACCTCCCCCCCTCCCCTCCCCCCTTCCAACCCACACCAGGATGAAAGTTATGTACCCTGTATCTGTATGTATCTAATATTATCGTGTGTGAAAGTGTGAGAATGTTTTCAAAATGTTTGAGGATCATGTAACTGATGTGGGGTGTGCATACCAGTCTGCTATTCATCTAGTCGGATGTGGACAATAGCCTAAAAACCATGTCAACACTGGCTCTAGCTGCATGCTAACGTTGGCATCTACCCAGGGGTATTACAATTTCAATAGAGTACAGTAGAGTTTTAATGATTTATACAATATTTTTATGTCATAAATTTTAGAAAATTGATTGAAGATGTCTTTCTGTTGTTGTTTAATTTATGATATAGCCGCAACAGAAAATCCAACAGAATATGTTAATTATTCTGGTCTTGTTCATTTCCGTATTTGTTCTGTGTTAAAGTAATTTTTCAGACGCATACAACATAAATGTTAAAGTAAGGTCTATGATGGCAGGCAGCGACTGGGATGTTGTCCTGACAGCAGGTAGGGTGCAGCCTTTGTTCACCGTGGCACTAGGAGGGAGAGGGTTATGTCCTATCGCCCCAGCTTCGTTTTACCCCTGGGAAACATCCCCAGGAGTCATCTGATAGCAGGTTGGTGTCACCTGGGGCCATCCTGCAGTCACTGGAACAAGGAAAAATCCCCACCTTTTATGTTTTATGGGTAATCGAGCCCAGGACCACCTGATTGGAGTCTAGTGTGCTACCCACTAGACCACCACATACACCGTGCTTATGGGATATGAAATGTCTGCATCTATATGACTACTCTGCATTTCACAACTCAGTGCCTGACAGAGGATTTATCAAACCACTTTCATACTGTTTCTCTACTGTTCCACTCTTGAACAATGTGTGGGGAAAAGGAACACTTAAATTGCTCTGTGTGATCTCTGATTTGTTGTGTTTTATTATAACGATCATTTTTCCCTATGAAGGTGAGTGCTATGAAAACGAAAATGTTTGTGTATTTGGAGGATGAAGTTGGAGACTGGAATTTTGTGAAAAGATCTTGCCACAGCAAAAAAGTATTTCTTTTTGTGATTACCATCTCAACTCGCATATCATGTCCGTGACTCTCTCTCTCCTAATATATTACAATAATACAGACTGAGCTGCCCTCATTTTGGCTTTGATTTCCTCCATCATTCGTATCCCATGGTGTACTTGTGCATTGTCATCTTGAAACACAACCAATGATCATCCAAATGTTGACTATATGACAGGACAGTAGGTTCGAGGATCCTGTCATCAAATTGCACAGCCCTCAAATAGCCTCACTAGAAATGAGATTTGTCAGACATCTGTATACCATACTGGCCCAAAACATGACCAATCCATCTGCCTGCTAAACTTAAAAGACTGGACTGCAGGTCTGAAACTCATTTTTCACTGGAGCGGACACAAATGAACAAGAATTCTCTGTGGCTCTGAACAGTAGCTGAGCACAAGCAGACACCATTATGTTGCATATGGTTAGCATTGACAGGTGTTCACTCATGTTCTGCCCATTATCAGTCTTTCGATGAACTGTCAAACGGAGTCTCCATCATCTCTGCATTGGTGAGAGCAGGAGAGAAAGAGCTAAATTCTGGTGTTTCATCAGTGAACTTTTGTCTTCAACTCAAGATCTTTGAGCAGCAGAATGGTCTGAAGAGAATGTAATGTTTCTGATAACAGAATAGATGCTCGTGAATTCCAAGATGTCCACGCCATAAATGCCAAATAAAAAGAAATACAATTGACAGAGTGTTTCCGAGGTACTGGGAACATGAGAAAGATGATAATTACAATAGATACTTTCATCAGCCAGAAATGGAGTGAATAAGCACGAGCTTCGTATTTGTTTTTATTAAAAAAGAACAGCACAACAAAGTTCCTTGAAAGTAAACATGTACAAAAATGTATCTATCATGCCGATTAAAATCACGTACATACCCCACAAGCCACCTTAGTAATTTCTTGCCCTGTTCCACTGACAAATAGTGCTAGGAAAAATTATAGTCTATATGCCTCTCTACAAGCCCTAATTTCTCTTGTCTTTGTGGCCTTTACGTGAATTGTAAATTGGTCGCTGTAGGATCGACCTAAAGTCAGCTTCAAGTACGAGGTACCTAAATAGTTTAATGGTGTTTTGTGAAAAGAATATCATCTTCCCTCCAGGGGTTCCTATTTGAGTTCCTGAAGCATCTCTATAATACTTATGTGCTAGTCAAACTTACTGGTGACAAATCTCTGAATTGGTTCAATGTCTTCCTTTAATCCAATGTCATGCAGATCCCAAACACTCAAGCAATGCTAAAGAATGGGTCACACTTGTGTTGCGTCCTTTACAGATAAGCTACACTTTCCTAAAATTCTTGCAATAAACCAATTTGGCCATTTGCCTTCCCTACAACCAAATTTGCTTGTTTCATGTCTTACTGCTTTTTAACATTATGCCTAGGTATTTAATTGACATGACTGTCAAGCAGCATACTACTGATGCTGTATTCAAACATCATGGGATTTTTTTTTCCTTCTCATCTGCATTAACCTACATTTTTGTAATATTTACAGTAAGCTTCCATTCATCTCATCAATCACAAATTTTGTCTAAGTCATCTTATATCCTCCTATAGTCACTCAATGGCGTCATTTGCTCATACACAATAGCGTCATCAGCAAACAGCCACATAGTGCTGGCCACGTTGGCTGTCAGATCCTTAATGTACACTTATTAGCCAAAACATTATGACCACTGCCCACTGCGAGTTGGATGCTGCCTGGTGGCATTGCGGGCATGTGATGCAGTAACAAAAATATGTAAATAGAGCAGACACAGATGGGGGCTCACTTTAGGGAAGATATGGGCTGCAAATGGGGAAATCAGTTGAGATAAGTGATTTTGATAAATGGCAGATTATTATTATGCTGAGCCTGTGACACACATCTCAAAAGCGGCAGTGCTGGTCAAATGTTCATGAGCTATCTATCACTAGGTGCTAAATGGTTAGACATCCATGACTCTTCACAGTACTTGGGGTTTGGAGGCATGTCTGGCTGCAATGTGGATAGATGGTGATTTGTAGCAACTCTGCTGAAAGAGCACAATGTTGGTGCACGCACAAGTGTTCCATAGCACACTGTTCATTGTAAATTCTGGAACACGGAGCTCCGCAGCAGACCACTCCTACATGTTCACATGTCTACCCAACAACATCATCAGTTGTGATTGCAGTGGGCACAGGACCATTCGGATTAAACCATCAATCAATGGAAATGTTGGCTTTTTGGGTGAATCCCATTTTTGCTACACTAGATTGCTAGCTGTCTCCACAAAAACCATCATTGAGGTGAATGGCAGCTCCAAATGTGCAGCACACCATGTATGCCGGCTGGTGGGAGCAGCATTATGCTTGGGAGACATTCTCCTGCACTTGCATGTAGTAATCGAAGACATGCTGACAGCTGTGAATCACCTATTTCCCTTCATGCTTGATGTCTTCCCCGTCAGCAATGTCATCTTTCAGCAGTGTAAATGTCTGTGTCTCAGAGCCAGAATCATGCTACAGAGGTTTGAAAAGCATTATAGTGACGTCATGTTGATGTCTTGGTGGCCAAATTTGCCTGATGTAAACCAAAAGAACCCATCTGGATCGCTATCGAGCATCTTTACCACGTATGCAAATCAGTGATATGTTATTTACGTGAATTACAAGACCTGTGTGTAGACATCTAATGCTTCATACCTCCTCAAACCTAACAACAAGCTGTCTGATCCCTGATATGCAGAATCAGTGATGTATTTTGTCCCAACGATGGACAAACAAGCTATTAAGCAGGTCATAATGTTTTGGACCACCAGTCTAAACAGGATGTTACAAAAAGGTACGGCCAAACTTTCAGGAAACATTCCTCACACACAAAGAAAGAAAATATGTTATGTGGACATGTGTCCGAAAATGCTTACTTTCCATGTTAGAGCTTATTTTATTACTTTTCTTCAAATCACATTAATCATGGAATGGAAACACACAGCAACAGAATGTACCAGCATGACTTCAAACACTTTGTTACAGGAAATGTTCAAAATGTCCTCCGTTAGTGAGGATACATGCATCCACCCTCCGTCGCATGGAATCCCTGATGCGCTGATGCAGCCCTGGAGAATGGCGTATTGTATCACAGCCGTCCACAATATGAGCACGAAGAGTCTCTACATTTGGTACCGGGGTTGCATAGACAAGAGTATTCAAATGCCCCCATAAATGAAAGTCAGGAGGGTTGAGGTTGGGGGTGTGTGGAGGCCATGGTATTGGTCTGCCTCTACCAATACATTGGTCACCGAATCTGTTGTTGAGAAGCATACGAACACTTTGACTGAAATGTGCAGGAGCTCCATCGTGCATGAACCACATGTTGTGTTGTACTTGTAAAGGCACATGTTCTAGCAGCACAGGTATGAAATCATGATAACATGCTCCATAGAGCGTAGGTGGAAGAACATGGGGCCCAATCAAGACATCACCAACAATGCCCGCCCAAACGTTCACAGAAAATATGTGTCGATGACGTGATTGCACAATTGCGTGCAGATTCTCGTCAGCCCACTCAAGTTGACTGTGAGAATTTACAATTTGATCATGTTGGAATGAAACCTTATCCGTAAAGAGAACATTTGCACTGAAATGAGGATTGACACAATGTTGGAGAACCATTCGCACAAGTGTACCCGTGGAGGCCAATCAGCTGCTGATAGTGCCTGCACATGCTGTACATGGCACGGAAACAACTGGTTCTCCTGTAGCACTCTCCATACAGTGACGTGGTCAACGTTACCTTGTACAGCAGTAACTTCTCTGACACTGACATTAGGGTTATCGTCAACTGCACGAAGAATTGCTTCGTCCATTGCAGCTGTCCTTGTCGTTCTAGGTCTTCCCCAGTCGCTTAGTCATAGGTTGGAATGTTCCGTGCTCCCTAAGACGCCAATCAATTTCTTCGAACGTCTTCCTGTCGGGACACCTTCGTTCTGGAAATTTGTCTCGATACAAACGTACCGCGCCATGGCTATTGCCCAGTGCTAATCCATACATCAAATGGGCATCTGCCAACTCTGCATTTGTAAACATTGCACTGACTGCAAAACCACGTTCCTGACGAACACTAACCTGTTGATGCTACGTATTGATGTGCTTGATGCTATTACTGTAGAGCAATGAGTCGCATGTCAGCACTAGCACCGAAGTCAACATTACCTTCCTTCAATTGGGCCAACTGGCGGTGAATCGAGGAAGTACAGTACATACTGACGAAACTAATATGAGCTCTAACATGGAAATTAAGCATTTCCGGACACATGTCCACATAACGTATTTTCTTTATTTGTGTGTGAGGAATGTTTCCTGAAATTTTGGCTGTACCTTTTTGTAACACCCTGTATAGAGAATGAGAGTGATCCTATCATACTTCCCCGGGGCACTCCTGAGAATAACCCCAATACCCCTGCCTCTGATGAACACTCACCATCAAGGACGACATTCTGGCTTCTACTACACGAGAAGTCATCTCGAGCCATTCACATATCTTGCAACCTAATCTGTAATTTCAGACCTTCATCAACAGTCTGCAGTGGCGCACTGTGGCAAACACGTTCTGGAAATAACAATGTGGTATCTGCCTATTCCCTTCATCCGTGATTTGCAGGATATCTTGTGAGAAAGGGGCAAATCGAGTTTCACACGAATGATGATTTCTAAATCTGTGCTGATTTGTGAACAGAAGCAGAAGGATATTGGTTTGTAATGATGTGGGTCCGTTGTTTTACTCTTCTTATATACAGGAATTACCGTGCTTTTTTCCAATTGCTTAGGACTTTGCATTAAGCAGGAAATTACAATAAATGCATGCTAAGAACAGGACCTATGCCATAGTGCACTATTTGTCGAGAGACCCATTGCTGAAATTTTGACATTATGTTGGCTAGACAGTAGGTTGGAGGATTCAGTTCTGATACTGCACAGCTCTCAAATTATACTTACTAGTTATTAGAGGCATTTGATATCCATAGGTGACACCAGACCAAAACCAGACTGACTCAACTATGTGCTGAATCTGTGGGTCTTCACACTTGAGACATTCATTGGTACCTGGCCATTTCCGCACCCTTCTACAAGGATCATCAGGTATCAAAGAAATGCTTCACATATTGTGAAAGGAATACAATACCACTGATCCAAGTTCCGCTGGAGGACACTCTGTATCACCACTAGTAATTTCCTTTCCTGTTGCACCACAAACAGAGTGAGGGCAAAATGACTTGTCTATATGCCTCTGAATGAGCCCTAATCTCTCTAAACTTGTCTTCATGGCCCTTACATGGAATGTACATTAGTCGCAGTAGATTGTTCTGCAGTCAGCGTCAACAGCCATTTCTCTAAATTTTCTCACTAGTGCTCCTCAAAAAGAATGTCGCTTTCCATCCACCGGTTTCCAAGTACACCACAATTCTTTGTGCACTACATTCCCCGGGGGTTTGTACTGTAGTACATAATGGACACCTAGAGACCCCACTGAATGTGTCGAGATGGTTGTGTACCGTGTGAGTCAACACAGCTCTCCCCATTATCTGCAAAAAAAGTCACAGTGCAGTTACAGTAAGTTCCCGAGGTACTACCTGTCAGCTATAATTTGAAGTTAGCAGTCGTCAGTTGTTGTTGGCTCTGAGCAATCTCTGTAGTGCTGATTTTTAACATTTTGTTACTGCAAAGGCTGTGGAATGTTCATATGACGCCGCTGTAGCGTTTGCCAATTGTGTGGTAACTTTCCATGCTGACAAACATTCTGACTGTAAAGTAACAGTGCTTGGGCAGTCTTTAAGCATCAACGCTTTAATCCCTTTGCAAAGTCAAATTTTTTAATGTTATATTGGACATGTGATCAGTTTGTTTATTTATTTATTTTTGTAATTTTATTTTTGTGGTTTAGGACAAAAACTGTAGTGGTAGTGTATTTCTCCTAGAGCCCTTTTGTGAGCTGCTATTTTCCTCTGTGAAAATGAGGCAATTTTTTTTTCCAACTACACAAGTGATGATAGCAGTGATCTGACAATAAACAAAAACTGTTTGTTGCAGCAATTTTTATGCATCTGGTAAAGTGTACTATCACAAGATAGCAGGTACATCTACAGATGGTAATATATATTCCCAAAAGCTTAGTAAAACCACTAAGTGGTTGGCAAGTATGCTTCCCGAGATTCACAAAAGACATAATTGAGTAATACCGTATTTACTCGAATCTAAGCTGCACTTTTTTCCGGTTTTTGTAAATCAAAACACCACCTGCGGCTTAGAATCAAGTGCAAAGTAAGCGGAAGTTCTGAAAAATGTTGGTAGGTGCCGCCACAACTAACTTCTGCCGTCGAATATATGTAGCACTACACAGGCATGCTTTTCAGGCACAAAGATAAATACTGGTGCCAAAACCTATGCGTCAGTAAACAAACTAAAAAAAAACAGAGCTTTTTTCTCTGCCCCGAGTTTCGACCACTGCATTTTCATACTTTATCCAATGAAGTAAATACAAATCCCGTATTCTTCATCTCTGAATGTTGCAGCCTTTCAATGTACTTCGAAAATCCGACTGGAAGACTGTTTGGGATGTTTGTCAATATGGCCAAGTCTACGTTCTGAATTTTTGTCCTACCTGTGACAAGAGATGGTTGTTAATAGCAACTTTTATGAATTGTGAATCACATGCAGTATTCTCTTCACCATAAGAATAATACGAATGTAAACATTTTGCCATGTATTCCTACGTGTTTCCTGCTATCTCATTTAAATCCTGTCTTCCTAATAAACTACGAAACTAGAGTGAGACAACAGCAAACGCGGAAGAATATATATATCATGTCATGTTTATATTTGTATTATTCCTATGCTGAATAGTGATACAGTCAGAAATGAAGCATGGCAACTGACTAGATTTTTAAACCTAAGATGGTTCTAATTTCTGTGCAGAATGTAATGCACTAAAGAGGCGTCTGCAAAAATTTTCAAACGGAGAAAATTTTTGGCTAAACTTTCGTTTGGAACATCTATCATATGCAGTCTACTATATGGTTCTTGTTGAACATTATCAAAGAAACCAGCAGTGTAAGTAACAACAAATAGCAGTCTCTTGCCATTGTTTTGCTGATGAGACGATTCCTCTCTCTTTTTTTTTTTTTTTTTAATTGTAAGCAGCAGTATCGTGCGCAAAAGCAAGCCATCCCGCGAGTGGCGACAGGCCGTAAACACGCATAATCAGAATGTGACAAACAATGCATGGCACAGTATGATATTGCATTTTGAGCTTGGAGTGACGGAAACACCTATAACAAAGAGAACGGCACTTATCAGATAAAAGAAAAATAAGCAATCAATTCAAACCAGACGAAGCACGTGAAAAAGGCTCTCTAGTATAAATATGGACGGAGAGCCTGACGCATAGCAATGACTACATGGTAAAGCTTAACTGCTAAGTTTACCACACGCACCAAACTACTGTAGCTGTATCATCATTCATTCGACCTAAATTGTCTCATATTACAATGGACCAACTTTGTTTCGGTTTGGAGATGTGGTCTAAGACGTTTCTCCTCCTTAAATTTCGAGTCACAAATTTCAAGTGCTGCTTAGATTCGGGAAAATTTTTTTTCCTTGATTTCGAGTCTCATTTTTCAGGTGCGGCTTAGATTCGAGTGCGGCTTAGATTCGGGTAAATACAGTAAGTGTACTTCCCAAACCATTTTGAGAAACTATTTTGATGGAAAGCATATTTTCCTAGAGCCATTAAAACACTGTTATTTGGTGGGCTGTATATTTCTCACAGCACTAAAAGCTATATTTCATAACAAAAAGAAAGTAAACTGGTGCAGCGGACTATCACTGGATGCCAGGAGCATGCAGAAGTGGTAGTTCCTTTCAGAAGCAGTTGCAAATATATGTGCCACCAAATAATGTTGTTTTGAAGGCCACTGGGAAGTATGCTTGCTACCAAAGTAATTTTTCCGTGATACAAGGGGAATATACTTACCACAAAATTAATTTCTTTTTTGGACTGCAGAAAAGATACTTACCACCAACTGACCATACTTACCACTAATTTAGTTGTTTTACTCTGCTCTTGGGAAAATGTTGTACCTCCTCTGGATGTGGTTGACCTTTTGTGATAATATGCTAAACAACTGGTGTCTGTTTGTCATGATATCAGTGCTGTTGTCACTTGTTACAACAGAACACATTGTTTCATTCTGCAATATATGCTGTTGTGACTTGTCTCAGCTCGTTTCTTTAAGTAGTGTTAAATGAAGTTTCTAGGATTGTAAAATAGATAGTCAAATAAAAACAGAAAATTCCTTTTTTTCACATGTAGTAGTAACTCTTAACAGCTTACTAAAGACAGTGGGAAGTATACTTACCACTATAGTTTTTTGCTCCTAAATCACAAATATAAAATAATCAAAAATTAAATGTAGTTGATACTTCAAAAATGATACCAAAACAATTAACTTTACAGGGCTGCTACAAAAAATGTGCCCACAAATGGGTTAAAAACAAAGTATGCAAGCTGTGGGGGCAGTGTGAAACTTTTTTAAGCACTGTATTTGAAAAATATTATTCATTTTGTTCCACTTCTAGAAAGAAAATTGGACGGATAGCTGACTCCATAAAAATTAATACATTTCATACTGTGCTCGAGCACAGGCAATAAAAAACTGTGAGCAAACATGATGTGTGTACTTGTTGCCTCAGGGTCTCCTGCAAAACTGAGGTGCTTGAGTAAGCTACATCACACTGCTTCGTTGTGTGCTTGTTGTCAAGCCGGTTTATGAAGTACACATCCCCCTTCATTTCTATATAACTTTGTTTTGAATGCACTGTACAAGAATATTGAATACCTTGAAAATTATCGAGTTCAGCCATTCATTCACATGTAATATTCCAACAGCTCCATCACCGATGAGAGCCTTCAGGGGTGTAAAACGAGTAAGTGAGAAGTGCCACTGAACTACTAACAACCATTTTCATCTACTACTAATCTGCTCACATTAATCATTATTCAAGGGGATTAGTTCTACATCATTTTATTTTTATAAATATACAGAGAAACAACTACTTGAAAAAAGCCAATGCTCTGCTACTTAAACTGCTCTGCCACTATTTTGATTTAATACTTCATGCTAAATGGGCATTTAATTTTACACAGGACACTGTCATCTAAACTTATTCTGATAAATTCATATACTTCCTTCCTGTGCAATGCCCTTTATGCTGTCAATGCCACGTTGGGACCGGTACAGTAGTTTCTGTTCCGTAGAGAACCAACCGTACCTGCACATAGGCTATTATTATGATGGAATCACCACTTCAAAAGGTTTTCCAAAGCTGCTGCCAGCTTCCCTCTGTGGAGTAAACCATCTACCATTCCTGTCTGCTCCTAGAGAATATGTTGCATTGCTAAATATGGTTTTCTGTTAGAAAGTGTTTGTGTGTTGTGTGTCTGAGGTGGGACAGGTAGGTAAATTCACATATCCAGGTTAATTATTGGTGGACTGGCTAATAAAACATTTTTTACTTTAATTTTGAATATTTGGGGATTTCCAGATTGCTCCTAATGTTGGCTGGCCGATGTTAAAAGGGTGTTGCACCTGAATATAAAACAGTTTTCTTAACCCTAAGCTTCAATGCATATTCTCTATGGAAATTATTTATATTGTGATTGTTATGGTTGCAAACTTTGCAATTAATGCTAAATTCTCTCTTGTCCATTTGAGCAGCTCAGAGGTCAGCATATCTTGCTGCTATGTGGAGGACCCAGGTCCAATTCGTGGTAATGCCTTTTTCTTTAAAGGGCGAAGCTACTCCACACCCACACTGACATGGTGACCATCACCAAAGTTCTATCATCACCTCCGTTAGCTTCGTTACAATTGAGAAGTGCACAGGATGTGAGGTCATGATGTTGTCCGTAGGATTACCCACTTATACAGTCACTTTGAGGTGATAGAAGTGGTCGAGAAGTGAGCAGAAGGTAGCAGTTTTAAGGGCAGAGGGAGAAAAGTGCCGAGGCAAGCACCAAAGGAAAAGAACTTCTGCAATAGTCTGGACAGATAGTAAGAGCAGTAACAGTTTCTTTCTGTCTGCAAGGGTGAGGTTGTTGTTAGTTTTGGGTATTGTGCGATGCTCGATACCATTGTCGCAGCTTAAAATACTCTTTACAAGTGTCAGTCCTATTGAGGAGGGGTACTCCTGGGCTATGCACCTGAGTGTCTCCTGGGCCACCTGCAGCATCTGTACTTGTAACATGCCAAGGTCGTTATACGAGTGGTCAATTGGCCATAAAGAGGTTTGGTTGGATATGTTTATGTTTAGTGTGCAATACTGCTTTCCCGTATTGTCAGTTGGTCAGCTAGATATTTGCAGCTGGCAATGCCATTTAGTTTTGCTGTAATGCAGGGATTCACCAGTGTTTATTTTGTCTGTGAGCTTGTGCTGTCAACAGGTGATTAATTGTCCCTAGATAGAAGTGTTTTTCAGCGTTTGTGTTTTCACCTGTGGTTGTGGTCGTAGTTTCCCAGGTTAAGAATGAAGTGATTGTCAGAGTGTCTCAAGTTCCTGTACAGTCGTGTGGTGAGTTTTTTGAATATCTGTGTGTGAGTTTCAAGGCAGTATTCTCTGTGAAGGTCGACAGTGTGTGTGGACTGTGGTGCACTTCGTTCTGTATCACCTGTAGGCGGCACAGGCGGTCAGAGCCACGTAACCCCAGACTGCAGCTGCATGTATCATCATGGGTCTAATCAGTATCATGTACACGGACCTCGATACCCTCCTATTCAGTGTGCTTTACCTGTTGAGCTTAGAGTAACACTGTTTGAGCCTTGCATTTGCTCAGTTGGCCTGTCACTGAAGTATATGACTTTAACACTGAAACGTATTGGGCGTGTGTGTAGTGTTATTTGTCTGCAGTCTTAATGTGGGGTCCTGCCCACTCATCTTGTATAGGGTGCCTAAAGGATGCTGCATTCTCAAAATGCTATACAACAATTCAAGCAAACAACATTAATAGTTTTTATTACAAATAAGAAGCTAGACAATGCTTAACCTGGAATTTACAATGGTGTCGCAAGCAATAGGCGACATGCAGTATAAATGCGAGTCCTTTGCTATATACAATGTTCGTGCAAGTTTGACACACAGTTTGTGGATCACTAATAACTGTTATTGTAGCATTCAGCGCTAGGCCTGTTCGTATACTGTCCTAATCCTGTCCAAATACTGAGTGGCCGAGGCTGGCAGGAGTGGCACTTATATTCTCTTTGTCTAGGGGCCTGCTCCCGTCGTGGTGTGGTCCTTGCCAGTGGGCTATTGGCTGACGGTGTGTTCACTGCCTTCTTAGCTCTTGCAATCTTAATTTTCATTCCAGAGCTTGTGGGTATGCCAGAACACTTAATGTTTGTGCAGTTGTTATGGTTTGTCAGTGAACAGAACTGCTTCACACTTGTCGCATTTGCTTTAACACACTGTCATTCCAGCTAGGCAGTTTTGTTTGCAGTTGCGAATTATGCCTGATGGTTTTCAGTCTTGCACTAGGATGGTAGTGTCATCTGCGTAGATGGTTGCCATTGTGTTTTGTTCAGTTGGAAAGTCAGTGACGTAGAGATTAAACTAGAGGGGCCCTTGGATGCTGCCTTGGGGTACTCCCACTTGTATACTGTGTTGTGTTGACTGTTTGCCCTGAATGTCGGTGTTGAAGCTTCTGTGGGTGAGATATGAGTGTGTAAGATGTACGAGCTCGTCGGAGAGACTAGCAGTGCAGAGTTTGCGAATGAGACGATTGTGCCATTGATGACTGAAGACCAGGATCAGCGCTCCTGTAGCTTTGTTGGTGTTGGGGGTGTGTGTAATATGTACTACTACATGGAGGAGTTGTTGTGTTGTGGAGTGGTGATTGCTGAATCCAAATTGCTCCAGTCTCAGTGAGTCATTGGTGTTGCAGTGCATAGTAAGATGTTTGAGAATCATCTTCTCTACAATCTTATTCAGGGAGCTCAGCAGGCTGATGGCTCCGTAATTTTGTGGTAGGGAGTGGTATTTCCCTGGCTTCCTGAACATCAGGACAGGGAAGTGTTGATGTTGTAGAATGGTATTCGTCATATGTGTGAGATGCTCTATAGCTTTATTCGTGAACTCCTGGGTGACACGGTTTTGAAAGTGATTGGGACCAGGAGCTTTTCTAGCTGTTTTGTGCTTAATAACCTGTGTAATTTCATGTGTAGCAGTATGTATTGTTACATTGCACTTGGGCTGGGTTACAAGCCGTGTAACCTCCTGGTCCATTTCAAGTAGCAGTGCTGGATTGGAAGGAGCCAGATTCAGTGTGAATGATGTTGCTAGTGTTCTGGTCATCAGCTCATGCTTCTCCTCCATGGAGAATGCTGGTCTGTAAGGTATTTGTAAACTTGGTGTGTAGTATTTCTTCTTGGTGGAGTGGACAGCTATTTGCCACACTCCAGGTCATGTGGTGTGCAGCCCTGCGAGTGTATTGTCCCAGTTTGTGGTTTTAAAAGTTTTAATTTAGCCTGTATGATCCACTGGAGCCTGCTAATATGCTGTTTGTACAGCCAGTATCTCCCGAGATGATCTCTCATTGACATTGGCCCCTGTATTTCTGGGAGCAGGGCCATTTGAGCATTCTTGTGGTATAAGTACCTTAATGGTACCTGCTATTGCATCCTGAACTGCGGTGGTAAGGGCTTTGACAGCTTCAACAAGTTTCCTGCTTTGTGTAATTTTGGGAATTTGTGGGATATGACTTTTCAAGCATTTCCTTGAACAATGCCCGATGTCCACACGTCAGTTGGACAATGAGCTCATGCTGTCTCCGAGCCATTGCTTCTTGATTTGTGGCAGCAAAGTCCAGATTTAGCTGGTTCATCACTTACTGATAGGTGGCAAAGCAAGACAGAAACGTCGAAGGGAACAGATGGCACTCCTGCCTCTTGTGCTGCAGTCTTGCTACGGGTCGTCGGGTGGGATCTGCTCGGTGGATCTGCGTCTCCCAGACATAAGGATACTTTTAAGGATAGAATGTGGGTATGAGACAGTTTTACTTTTTCGTCTGAAAAGACAATTTTGCTTTTTTAGTGTACATACAGAAGAGGGGAGTCCTTATGACTCACTTGTGCAAGATGCAATGCTCAGTGCAAGAGAGCACGGGTGGAAGACAGCAGCCTGTACTGGACAGTGTTGTCCAATGTGAACGTGCCCCGGACACTGAAATACCCTATTAAAGAATGGGAGAGTCACACTGGGGAAGTTCCAACCACAGTTGCAGGAACTTTGAGCCAGAACTCTTGGCCACCTAGCACTGTCAAGTGTGTAGCAGCGTGTGCTTGTTAGTGACACTCCAAAAAGTGTCCTGTGGCATCTACGCCAGTTTTAGCGTATGTGTAACACAAATATCCTCTCGCAGCTACTGCAGGTACAGGGGGAAGGCAGCTGCTCAGCTGTGACTCACCCATAGTACTGCCCGTGGTTTTCCTTGGTGGGAGGACTGGAACGAGGTGCACCAAGCCTTGTGATGCCCATTGAGGAACTGTTGGAGTGAGACGTAGTGACTCTGAGGTCAAGAAAGCTGGCAGTGACCAGAACAGGGTGTGCTGACTCCCGCCCCTCCCTAGATTTTCGACCTTAGCTTAGGAAAGAAAAGAATCATCACAGATCATTAAGGTTCAAAGAACTTGTCTTGAACACTGTAAGGGATCCGTGATCCAACAAACATTGATGCTAGTATCTGATGCCCAGGTCGATAGCCAACAGGAGTAGATTGTCGAGCGCTGCAGTAGGCAGTGAGACTAGTGCTGAGTGCGCAGTAGTATGGTAGAGTGTCGAGTGAGAAGTAGAGCGGAAAAGACGGGCAAGAATGGTGGTCGAGTGAGTTGTAAACGGTAAAATTCACTGGAGTATGACAAGTGAGCACGTCCCCCTGATCGTCGTGGGGTTGACTCTCACTAATGCCGATTCGCGAGTGATAAGAAACAGAAAGTGACAAGTGCCGAATTACGTGTTTCACGTCAACCGCGTCGGCCAGCAACAACCATGGATTGCAGTGAGGATTGTTGTGAATGTTAACCATCAGCATTGCGTGTGACAAAGTACTGAAAATCAGCAATCAATAAAAAGAGATAACCGCAATTAGACGTGTAAGGCAAAGGTAGCAACTGCCTCAGAATTTGTGTGTTAGTAGGAAATATATATCAGTTGTACATCGCAACCTTTGTGATACTTAACAATAGACAAACTTTCAATCATTAGCTATTCCGTCTCAGAACAGCCGCATTCGGTTGAAATACTCCTGAAACCACAGCAGAACAACCAATAGCCTTTCATCCATTAAGCACACGGTCATATATCATAATAATTAATTGTTTGGTGGCTTCGGTAAATTACCCAAAATCCAGTAAAGGGATTAATCGGGGGTGTTTCAACACGAATGCTTAAAAATTCTTTTGTAGTTAACCTATTTTCAGATTATGAAGAGTTCTTTGTTACAGCTTGTATTTTTGTTCCAGGTGTCCCTGAACTTAATGGCTGTAGTGATGTCGTGAAGGCACAAAGTCGGAAGTTGTTAAACCTTCAGAAACAAGATTTTCAAAAGTACTTCTTCTCAGATACCAATATTTCGCCCCTGTTTGTGTCGGATACATAGATGTCTCAGTTGTTGTCACATAATTTGAGTGTAGTGACTGAATCTAGAAAACAGTTTCTTTTGCTTCCCTGTACCCCAAGCATTATGTGCAATGCAGGACTCCTAACAAGACAAACACACAGAGCGCAGCCCTCTGTCTTCTCTTGCCATTTCTGCAGTTTGGGAGCACAGTCCGGAAGTCTGACTCATGTTGACCGGACCTGCAGGGCGAAAATGGTCAACGTGGGTTCGAAGCTGGTGACAGCATGAGCAAAGGTTTTTGTGGGACCCGAACTGATGAAACTCGTACGAGAAAATGGCCTGAAGAAAGGTGACGTACTTAGCATTGCTCGCCTGGCGGGAATTGTGGGGTCCAAGCAGACGTCCAGCCTTATCCCTCTGTGTCATAACATAACTTTATCCTCTGTGGCTGTGGACATTGAACTGGACTCTGCTCTCAACTGTGTGATTATAACTGGCACGGCAAAGTGTAGAGGGCAGACGGGCGTGGAGATGGAAGCTCTCACTGCTGTATCGGTGTCTGCCTTAACAGTGTATGATATGTGCAAAGCTGTGAGTCATGACATTGTGATATCTGAAATAATGCTTCTGGCCAAAAGTGGGGGAACTAGAGGAGACTTCCACCTGACATGAGCATCTGTGTGGGTAAGTGAAATAAGTTAAGTATACCTGGTGTGATGTAGGCAAATTTCAAAGTCTGTTCATAGTTATCATAAATTATACACTCCTGGAAATTGAAATAAGAACACCGTGAATTCATTGTCCCAGGAAGTGGAAACTTTGTTGACACATTCCTGGGGTCAGATACATCACATGATCACACTGACAGAACCACAGGCACATAGACACAGGCAACAGAGCATGCACAATGTCGGCACTAGTACAGTGTATATCCACCTTTCGCAGCAATGCAGGCTGCTATTCTCCCATGGAGACGATCGTAGAGATGCTGGATGTAGTCCTGTGGAATGGCTTGCCATGCCATTTCCACCTCGCGCCTCAGTTGGACCAGCGTTCGTGCTGGACGTGCAGACCGCATGAGACGACGCTTCATCCAGTCCCAAACATGCTCAATGGGGGACAGATCCGGAGATCTTGCTGGCCAGGGTAGTTGACTTACACCTTCTAGAGCACGTTGGGTGGCACGGGATACATGCGGACATGCATTGTCCTGTTGATACAGCAAGTTCCCTTGCCGGTCTAGGAATGGTAGAACGATGGGTTCGATGACGGTTTGGATGTACCGTGCACTATTCAGTGTCCCCTCGACGATCACCAGTGGTGTACGGCCAGTGTAGGAGATCGCTCCCCACACCATGATGCCGGGTGTTGGCCCTGTGTGCCTCGGTCGTATGCAGTCCTGATTGTGGTGCTCACCTGCACGGCGCCAAACACATATACGACCATCATTGGCACCAAGGCAGAAGCGACTCTCATCGCTGAAGACGACACGTCTCCATTCGTCCCTCCATTCACGCCTGTCGCGACACCACTGGAGGCAGGCTGCACGATGTTGGGGCATGAGCGGAAGACGGCCTAACGGTGTGCGGGACCGTAGCCCAGCTTCATGGAGACGGTTGCGAATGGTCCTCGCTGATACCCCAGGAGCAACAGTGTCCCTAATTTGCTGGGAAGTGGCGGTGCGGTCCCCTACGGCACTGCGTAGGATCCTACGGTCTTGGCGTGCATCCGTGCATCGCTGCGGTCCGGTCCCAGGTCGACGGGCACGTGCACCTTCCGCCGACCATTGGCGACAACATCGATGTACTGTGGAGACCTCACGCCCCACGTGTTGAGCAATTCGGCGGTACGTCCACCCGACCTCCTGCATGCCCACTATACGCCCTCGCTCAAAGTCCGTCAACTGCACATACGGTTCACGTCAACGCTGTCGCGGCATGCTACCAGTGTTAAAGACTGCGATGGAGCTCCGTATGCCATGGCAAACTGGCTGACACTGACGGCGGCGGTGCACAAATGCTGCGCAGCTAGCGCCATTCGACGGCCAACACCGCGGTTCCTGGTGTGTCCGCTGTGCCGTGCGTGTGATCATTGCTTGTACAGCCATCTCGCAGTGTCCGAAGCAAGTATGGTGGGTCTGACATACTGGTGTCAATGTGTTCCTTTTTCCATTTCCAGGAGTGTATACACATCGAATTGGCCTGAATATAAGTTGCACCTTTAATTTCGAAAAAGAGAGAAACTTAATTAAAAATAATTTGTCAAGTTGCCCATTTACAAAAGCTTTTCAAAATGTGATTTACCCTTAACCACTTTTTTTGTAGTACAATGTAGATAAATTACACACAAAAACAAAGCTTTCAGTTGCAGTTTTCATGTAAGACACTCCTAACTTCACTAACATTCATTGTTTTGTCACTGTCAGTATTTTTGTCACTCTCCTCCCAAAGTACAGTGCCGTCGCTACAATCCCGGGCATTGCGTGTGCAGCACTTCTTGAACCGTACCTTTAAAAAGCACATCTGTTAGATGAATAACTGTGAGTTTGAAATTTGCAACGTAACTGTACCGAATTCCAAAATTTTCACTCAATGTTGTGCTTCATTGGTGAAGAATAAATTATATTCTTTAGTTAGGGAAAAACTATGCCTGTCCCATTGTCTAAAATAGTTAAACTATGACAGTGGTAATACAGAGGGGTCCAGAAAACTAGACTCTCTTTGATAGTCAATATTGATGGAACAAAATGGCATAGTGTCAAAATTCTTGCATGGGAGGAAGATCATTTTGTGTGTTCAAAGTGACACCTGTTAGCAGCCAAGCAACATCAATGTTGCTGAATTGTTGACTGAAGTACAGCTGTCAGTGTTGCCAGTGTGGTAGCTGCACAGGATGTCTTGATGGTCTCTCATATCTCATTCAGTGTAGCTGGGTTCTGTTGGTAAACTTTGTTTGTCGAGTTCCCCCATTGGTAGAAGTCGAGAATTGTAAGGTCCTGTGACCTTGGTGGGCACTTGACAGCTCCTCTTCGACTTATCCGTCGTCCAGGTAGATTTTCATCTAAGTAGAATCTGATATCTCTGTGGTGGTGAGGTGGAGTACAGTCTTGTAGGTAAAAATCTTTTGTTTCCAAACACCACTTGGATGGCTAATAAAATCAATGTTTGCAGCATGTGATACACCTCACCATTTATGTACCTTCAAAGAAGAATGGGTCAGAGAAACAATACTATGACGGACAACACCACACATGAACACCAAGTGAAGTAACATGTTTGTCCATGTGAACATGAGGATTTTCAGCAGCCCAATACACGCAGCTATGGCAGTTTACATTACCATTCAGGTTGAATTGTGCCTCATTAGGCCAGATAACCTTCCCTGCAAACCATTCATCTTCGTGAAGCATGCCTTCAGATCACTCGTAGTGCTCCATCCTTCAATTCCAGTTGTCCTCATTCATAGTGTGAAACAATCTTGGAATGTACACTTTCCACTTTGCAGTCTTCAGAATTTATCATGCACTTGATCAGCTTATCCCACTTCCCCATACACCCTGCTTCATAGATTCTTGAGATGATCTAGAAAAATGTTGCAATACAGCAGTGCTGGAACCTGGAGGTTGATGTTCTTGTTCGGAGGACCTTTCCTTGTGCACATTTTAAACAGTATTGCCGGCTTAAAATTGATACCAAATACAATAAATTGGTGTTTCAGTAAAGCCTTGCATTGGTCAAACAATAGTTGTACTTCATTCAGTGCTGCATTGTCATCTGCTGGAAACCCACACTACAAGATCTGTTGGGAAAACAGTGGTTTATGCTACCACTCAAAATTGCAGCCATATAACACATTGTTCCAAAGGTAATAACTATCAGAAAATGTCTACACTTTTCTGGATCCCTCTGTAGTCACTACCTAAATGGGATATCAACAAAGAGAATGTTTGCATTGCTACCTCATACACAACAATTGATTTACAAACTGTAGTGATATTTTTGTTTCATTTCAAACTTAAGAAGAAGCACTACTGTTGAGGTTTCTATGATTCATAAAAGTCCCAGTTTTTATGGGGTGTGCTGTATACTCTAATTTTTTTGGAGATTTTTTGTAGAAATGGTGTATCTTATATTCAGGCCAGTATGGTACCCGGTACCATCCTGTTTTAAGTCTTAATTCAAAATATTTATCTTTCTTTTTCCAATACCTAATCAATTTGAGAGAGATATTTAAAACAAAAAATAAGCACTAGCAAGTACGTTAATTTGCTGTTGTTAAAACTTTTTCTCGTGCATGTTCTCTACAATTTTGATATGACACCACCTGCACTCTTATCTTGTTGCCAGTAAAAAGTGAGTAAGTAGGTCCTTAAACTCTCTCTCTCTCTCTCTGTGCCCTCCCCCAGCTGTGTGGTAGCGTCCTCTGTGTTGCTCTATTGTTTCAATTTTTGATGGTCCTGTGCTGTGAAAAGTTGAGGTGAAGTGTTCATTCTTAAATGAATAGTGTGTATCAGCTCTTTTCTCTTAGGATCAGGTTGTCATTGCTGTGTTCATTGATGTAAAATGACACTTTTTTAACAGTTCCTAAAAGGTGCACCACTTCATTGACACTTTTGCTCAGGTGTAGAGCATATTGGCCAGACTAATTTACATGTTTCAGCTTTACACTGTATGGTATCCTCTTTTTTAAAGGCCTATTATCTTTCTTGTGTGTGACTTGTCCAGAGATTGAAAATGTTTTATTTTTTAAGTTACCAATCCAGAACAGGTTTCTGTCAATTTAATTCTTCAGGTTTTTCCAGAAGTTTGCTGAAATTCCCGAGTTGTCCTTTGCACAGTCGGACATCATTGTCTTACTCGCATATTTCGGTGACATTAGTTGTTGCTTTTACAAAGTGCTACTTGAGACTGATCATCAGATGGAGCAGGTCTGTAATTTGTTCCCTCAGCCTTCATGCTTCATCTGCAATCTGCTCTGACAGACACCATCCTCGGGTATCCGTGTTATGTGATATTCCGAGTGTCATCTACACTCACGGGCACGATTCTTGTGTGTTATGTTTTCAGTCCAAGCTGGTTGGTAGAATTCTGTTTGCGGGCTGTCCCTGTTTGGGGACAAGGATCGGCAGGGCATGAAACCCTAATCTTTCATCTTTCAGTTAACTCAAATGTCGAGTGTCACTTTTTTCATGTACTGCGGTTACAAATATAAGAAAATACAAAATGAAAATTTCTCAACATAGTCATGTTTCTTTTCAGTATGTTTCTCAGATCAGTACACTGCAATGTAAATATTCCATTAAAAGAATATATTTTTGATTGTTTCTTCAGTCAAAGATGCATTGCCTTTTTGACTTAACAATCAATGTCAAATCATTGTCCCTCAAACAATGCTGCAGGGGTTTGACAACGTGAGACCATGGCTTTATGGAGGATCACCTAGAATTAGCTGCCGTCTTTTCTGACATGATTTTAAATCAATGCTACCATCACCGTTTCTTTTGCTTAGGGTTTTGAATCTAGGAATGATGCAAACAATCAGCAGTTTATTTCTTTCTTATGTGATCTTGTTTTCTCCTCCCTAGCCCCCTTTCTTCTTTCATTTGGTAGCCTTGAGCAAATTGAATATTCCTGATTTTGTTTGTATTTATTAATCTGTTTGTGCCTCTAATTCTTAAAAGACTTCATTATGACAGTAATACTCTGAAGCAGGAAATTTGGGGAAAAAGAGCTGCATTCATTTATGCTGTTGTAAAATGGAGGAATTGGTTGTAGTTGGAAAATTTAATGCTGGTCTTCAATATTTTAATTGTTATAGTTTGGGGTATGATTGTTGTAATTAGAAAATGAATGTGTGCCTTGTGCACTATGTTGTTACAGTAATTTGGAGTTTATTTTGTACATCATCTGGTGTAAATTATAACATTTTAAGCAAAAACTTCTGTCTCTCAACAGCTTTCTTAATAACACTATTCCAGTAACTGGATATGCATATTGAAATATCTGTGTTGTATATTAGATTCTATAACCTGTACTGAGGCAATATTTTGCGGTTGCAAATTTTCTTGACTATTATTAAGTGTGTGTGTGTGTTGCTTATGCCCTACATACGAGTCCTCCAAGCTACTGATGATCTGACCAATGTACGACATGCCAAAATGCTACGGCTGCATGGGGGGATACAATTAAATCCCATCCCCCCCCCCCCCCAATTATCTCTCTCTCTCTCTCTCTCTCTCTCTCTCTCTCTCTCTCTCTCTCTCTCTCTCTTTCAAAGATCGGCAGGTTCAGGAATCTAACACAGAAAGAATTTAATCACGGTTTCTTTTTCATCTCTATCATACAATGTAGTCCAATTTTTTGCTAATACAGAAATAACATTTTGTGATTTATGTTGTGTACTCTTCAAAAGATCTAATGATGTCCTCATTCCTTTCTTATAAACAAAACAAGAAGAAACTGACAATAATTGTCATTAAAATAAAACACAGAACAGTGTTCATCCACACTCTGCAAACCACTATGAAGAGTATGACAGAGGGTACATCTCACTGTACCAGATATTAAAGCTTGTTCATATTTCCTTTCCTCCATCTTGTACTTCAACTTTTCTTCCTTAAACTTATCCTGTTTCTAACTACTCTGATTTGCTTTTGTGGTTAGTGTGAATTTAAACTCAGTTGCCATAAATATCTAATATGTTTTATTGAACAGTGAATGGATTATTTTATATTTCATCTAATGCTGTTCTGCTCTTTGTTACGGCACAAATGGTGTTCCCTACTTTTGTGCAATTTTCACGCAACTTGAAAAAATGGTGAGATAAACAACTAGCTTCATGATTTATTTATGTTTTGAATGTACCACAAATGTTTTGAATGTAACCAAAAATGCTTGTTGTTGTAAAATATACTTTCAACTTGCCTCCTTCACTAGCTGAAAACCTTTTTAGTTTCTCATGTTACCCCTGATGTCTTCTTTTTGGTTGATTCATTTATAATAACATTTTACTGTCCTGAGTAGTACCTGCGTATAAATATAATTTTATTTTTATTTTTAGTGATGTGCGTTTTTATGTGCATATTCTTTCAGTCCTGTGTAATGTGAGTCTCTGTTTAATGGTATGGTTATGTTGTCTTCAGACTTAAAGAATTGATGTAGAAATTTATAGTTTTCAGCATGTGGTTCAACAGATCCTAATTGTGTTCCTAAATTGGAAAAGTCCTAAAAACAGAAACTATAAAATAACTGTATAGAAATTTTGGACCACCATTGGTTAAATATTTTACTACCAACCCAAGAAATAAATTGGGAACAATGTGCAGCATCTTATTCAGTGTAAAAGAAAACTCAAATTTAGTTAAAAGTGGACCACTTGAGTTTGCTAAAGGCATAGAATCATGTGTTTCTAGTGTTCTTAAATCCATTCAAAACCCTCGAAAAGAACAAAAAACTAAGAGAATATAATATTGAACTTACAGGCCTAAGTCTGAAAACAACATTATAATTGTGTGTATTTGGTTTTGTTTCTATGCTGTTGACATCCTGTACTGTTGATTTTAAATTATATGTGAGAGTTGATGTTTGGAAGCTAAGTGCAGGAAAGAAGACCATGAAGTGAAATCCACCCTTTATGTTCTCAGTTGGCGGAGAATGTGGGCAAAGAACTGGAAATCTTTGAGGTACCAAATGGTCAAGGGCTGTGATATTGCCCTTTTAACGTCACTTAGAGTAGACATAGTTCTCTTAGTCCCAAGTGTAAGACAACATTTTTGGTACCTTACAATTTCAGTGGTTTCCATTTACAATTTCTGTTTACAGTGCTCATCATCAAATGTTTTGGTGTTGTTATTTGATTTCATATAAATAACATAGAGGTAGTTATTTCACATACTATTATGTTTCTGATAGCTTTTTCTCACAAAGCATACTTTAGGCTCATATTTTATTGTAAAATATTTAAACTGACAGACATATAGACTTACATTTTCTGCATGTCTTCTGTCACCAGTTTCACCTCTAATATTGACTGCAAAGCAGAAGTGATCAGCATAGAAAATGATGGAGTGAGGGTGGAGAGGGGGAGGGGGGGGGGGGAGAAATGTAATATTGAAACTAAAATCAAGAAAGAGAGCAGTCAATTGAGGATACAATGAAACATTTGGGACCTCATTAACTGCAGGATCATTCTAGTAGAATAGAATTGTATAAAAGATTACTGCCAAAGAGAAGTGTTAGAACTTCAAGTTTAACACATATATTTAGGAACAACACAACAACACATATAAGTCACTGAGTAAGTTGACCTGTGTACAAGTCGGCATTCGATTTAACACTGAGTCTCAGTCTAGCGGCCGCTGCTCAGCTGGCCGCTTAGGTGGCACAGCTGCTGCATGGCTGGCAGACAGCACCGCACGTAGAGGACATGTGTAATTGCGCGGCAGCACTTTGAATAATCGGCGAGTCACAACACTTTTCCCCCCTTTGAAATTGTTGCACTGGTCTTGATGGAGGTGTCCTGGAGATGGCTAACGTCCATAGGCGTTGTTTGACTCGCCGTAAAGTCTCGAGGAGTAGGCTTCCCGTACGGACGGAAGTGTCCCCGATGATAACGGGTTGAAATGACAGGAGACGTGGGCGATGTGTCGGCGTCCGTTGGAGAAGGAGGCGAGTAGCTGTACTCTGACAGAGGATGATCCTCCGGTTCCTGCATGGGCACGTCTCCTGGTGGCGTCCGTTCTGGTGCTGGCATCGCAATGACGGTGAGAGGGCTGCGTTGTGAGTATTGAGAGATGCCAAGATCCCGAGCATCAGGTAGAGCCAAAGGTGGTGTGGCGGCATTCAGAACAGGCGTTGCTGGCACCCGAGGCCGAAGCTGGTCCAAATGACGCACTGCAACACCCATGTCCATCTGGATTTCATACAGGCGTCTGCCACAGTGTCGTAAGATGCGGCCCGGGCTCCTTTTTGGCCACCTGCCATATCCCCGTACCCAGACGAGGTCGTCGGCGGTGAACCGGCCAAGGGAAGGCACCCGCGGCCGTGAGGAGGGAGGCCGCAGAAGATGAAGTAGCGTGCGGGGCTGTCGCCATGTAAGAGCTCAGCCGGGCTGTGATCACCCATGGGGGTGAAACGGTAAGACGCCAGGAACAGGAGAAGCGCATCATCAGCAGCAGAAGAAGTCAGAAGTTTTCGCATCTGAGCCTTAAATGTGCGGACCAGCCGTTCAGCCCCACCGTTGCATTGTGGATGGAACGGCGGGGCCGTGACATGAGTAACGCCGTGACGAGCACAAAAATCTGCAAAGTCGGAAGAGGCAAATTGCGGACCATTATCAGTAACAAGAGTACAGGGGAGGCCTTCCAAAGAAAAAATGCAGGCGAGAGCACTGGTGGTTGCCACGGTGGTAGGTGACATGCAATGGACAATGAAAGGAAAGTTAGAGTAGGCGTCAATTACAAGGAGCCAATAAGTACCTAAAAAAGGTCCCGCAAAGTCAGCATGAATGCGCTGCCAGGGCTTCTCAGGCGAAGGCCACGGTGACAGAGATGACTTCGGGGCAGCGGCCTGTGACCACTCACTGGAAGTGACAGGAAGTAAGACCCCTGACGCAGTGAGATGATCCAACTCCCGTTTAACCCAATTTCGAAGGGCCACAGGAATGGGCAGAGCCCGAAAAAACTTAGGCCGAGCAGTGGGTTTGAGCGTAATATGAGCTTCAAAGTCGTTCGCACGGCCTAAACTGGGAGAAAAAAGGGACAAAAATGTAGTCGACAAGGAATCCAGTTGAGCATAAGGAATAGCGTCAGAGACAATATTGACAGAGTCATCTATGGAGAACCCAAAAACGTGAAAGGCATCGAAACCAAAAAGATTTTCTGCGTTGGCAGAACTCCGGAGATGGGAACTTGCCCTTCAGTATATCCTCTCTTCTCGTTATCCGCCAGGCCTCAACCTCTGCTAATTTCAAGTTGCCGCTGCTCATAGCTCACCTGTCTTTCAACAACATCTTTGCCTCTGTACTTCTGCCTCGACTGACATCTCTGTCGAATCTCTTTGCCTTTACAAATGTCTGCTTGTGTCTGTGTATGTGTGGTTGGATATGGGTGTGTGTGCAAGTGTATACCTGTTCTTTCTTCCCCCTAAGGTAAGTCTTTCCGCTCCTGGGATTGGAATGACTCCTTACCCTCTCCCTTAAAACCCACATCCTTTCGTATTTCCCTCTTTCCTGATGAAGCAACCGTTGGTAGCGAAAACTAGAATTTTGTGTGTATGATTGTGTTTGTTTGTGTGTCTATCGACCTGCCAGCGCTTTCGTATGGTAAGTCACATCATTTTTGTTTTTAGATATATTTTCCTGCTTGGAATGTTTCCCTCTTATTATGCATTCAGTTAACTAAGTAGAAATCAGTAATATCTTATCTCAGTGAGGAACTTGAAACTTTCAGCGCACGTCAGGAGCATGGAGAGGTGCTCTTCCTCTACTTGAAAAGAACAGTTGACCACGCACTGAGTAGATAGGTTCCTAGTAGAACAGTTCATAATGGGATGCAACCTCCATGGTATACAGTCACTGTAAAGAAAACTTCTAAAGGAACAGAGATTACTGCATAATACGTGTAAAACAAAGTGTAGGATTATAGATTGAGAGAGGCTGGACGAAACATGTTTGGCTGTCAAGAGAGCAATGCATGAAGCCTTCAATGACTACTGTAGCAGAATATTGTCAAATGACATTTCACAAAATCCAAATAAATTCTGGTCATATGTAAGGGCTGTTAGTGGCACAAAAGTTAGTGTCCAGTCCCTAGCAAGTGAGACAGGAACTGATATTGAGGGTAGCAAAGTAAAAGCTGAAATTCTGAACTCGATTTTCAAATGTTCCTTTGCAAATAAAAACCCAGGAGAACTGCCCCAATTCAATCCTCGTACACTGAAAAAATGAACGAAATAGGTATTAGTGTCAGTTGTGTTGAGAAACAGTTGAAATCATTAAACAAAGCTCCAGACCCCGATGGAATCGCAGTCAGATTCTATATTGAATTTGTGGCTGAGTTATCCTCTCTTCTCACTGTAATCTATCCAAAAAACCTTACCCAGTTTTTGGAAAAAGTTACAGATCACACCTGTCTACAAGAAGGGTTGTAGGAGTGACAAAACTACCATCCAGTAGCCTTGACATCAATTTGTTGTAGATTCTTAGAAAATATTTTGAGCTCAAACATAATGAGGTATCTCGAACGGAACTACCTTCTCGAATCAACCAGCATGGTTTTCAAAAACATAGATGATATGAAATCCAACTCTCACTTTTCTCACATAACTTGCTGAAAGCGTTGGATCAAGGCAACAGGTAGATAGTGTTTCTTGATTTCCTAACAGTATTTGATTCTGTTCCACACCTACACTTACTGTGAAAAGTACGATCATATGGGGTATCAAGTGAAATTCGTGACTGGATTGAGGACTTTTTGATAAGAAGGACACAGCATGGTACCTTGGATGGAGAGTCATCATCAGATGTAGAAGTAACTTCAGGTGTGCCCCAGGGAAGTGTGTTGGGGCCCTTGCAGTTCTTGTCCATTAATGACCTTGCTGTAAATCAGGATTTTTGCAGATGATGCAGCTATCTGTAATGAAGTGCTATTTCAGAGAAGCTGCATAAATATTCATTCAGATCTTGATGAGATTTCAACATGGTGCAGTGATTGGCAACTTGCTCTGAATGTTTAGAAATGTATAAACTTAGTATCCTGTGACTATAATATTGGTGAGTCACTGTCGGAATCTGCCAACTCGTACAAATACCTGTGTGTAACACTTTGTAGGAATATGAAATGGCATGATCACATAGGTTCAGTTGTGGGTAAAGCAGGTTGTAGACCTTGGTTTATTGGTATAATAATGGGGAAATGCAATCAGTCTACTAAAGAGATGCTTAAAAGTCATTCGTGTAACCCCCCCCCCCCCTCCGCCCACCACCCTAGACTATTGCTAAAGTGTGTGGGACTTGTACCAGATGAGACTAGCAGGAGACATTGAATGTATACAAAGAAAGGCAGCATGGTCACAGGTTTGCTTAATCCATGGGAGAGTGTCACAGAGATACTGAAGGAACTGAAATGGCAGACTGTTGAAGACAGGTGTAAACTATCCCAATAAAGTGTATTAGCAAAGTTTCAAGAACTGTCTTTAAATGATTACTCTAGGGATATACCACAACCCCCCCACATATTGCTCTCACAGGGGTCGTGAAGATAAGATGAGAATGATTACTGCTCACACAGAGGCATTCAGACAAATTCAGACAATCATTCTTCCATTCTCGATACATGAATGAAACAGCAAGAAACCCTGATAACTGGTACAATGGGACTTACCCTGTACCATGCACCTCCTGGTGGATTGCAGATTATAAACGTAGATGTGAACTGACAGTCTCTTACATGTGCATGAGGGAAACATCTAATCACCTTTATTTTACCAAGACAAAAATTATGATTTAATAAAGCTTCTAACCTTGACAGGAAATAATGGATTAGGCTGTCCGTAAATTATAAACTAACATTATTGTGATGATGGAAAATCTCATATAAAGACGTGAAACAAATACTAACAAAGAGATAGAGGGGCTGGCCAGTACAGCCAATAGATACACAAAACATAACAGAAAATTTACGTATCCTAGCTTTTGGAACTTTGTTCCTTCGTCAGGGAGGAGAGAGGGGAAAGAAGGGGAAGAAGAGAAAGTGGATTCAGTTACTCACAACCCAGGTTATGAAGCAACAGGGTAGAGGTAAACAGGGAGGGTAGCAAAGATGGAGGCATGGGTGTATACTCTACAGTATGTCAACATGTTGCCTTGACCTGTTTGATCACCAGGTCTGGCTCCAATTCAGTGCACACGGGACATCGTCGAACAACTCCAGTGTCTCTCAAAAACAGCATTAACCATCCCTGTTTTGATGACAATGTGAAACAGGCATGGAACTTCATCCCACAAACTCATATCCAGCACAGTGCATGCACGTTTACGTGCTTACATTCGGGCAGTTACACTGGATTTCAATGTATTAGTGTATCACATTTGCAATGGTGTATCTCGCACTTATATTATCCTGTGATCTTGCAACGTTAATCACTTAAATAAGTTACTTAGACATATATGTTCCTGAAATTTCATTACTCTACGTTAATTACTTTTTGGTGTTGCAATTTTTTTTTTTTTTTTCAGTGTACATGATGACTACAATAATACATTATAATGTTTCTCCAGTGGTTTCAACATTAACTTTTTAACAGAAAAGATTTTGCTTACAGTTCATTTTTAAGTTAACATTTCTAAACTTTTTAACAATCCATATTAAAGCTAGCAATAGTAACTATATTAGTAATTGCTACTGTAAACAGTTACACATATGAACATCAGTTTTGAATAATGGGTTTTGAGTGTAAATAATGTTTTATGTAAGTGTTTGCATTGATACTTAAAATTAAATGTCATGTAATGAATGTCCACTGTTTTGTTGGATCAAGTTATTTACGAACGCGATGTACTGTGTTCTTCCATTAGAGAATGAGACTGTATTGTTTATCGGTTTCATTACAAAGTGCTAATAAGCTTTTAGTTAGAAAACCTTCTATAACTGGAATTATTAATATGAGAAAAATAGGAACAATGAAGGAACGGAAGATCAGTTGCAGAAACAAGAGTAGCTCTGAGTTGCAAGAGTGGTTGCTTTTCCCACACATGTAATTAACTGGCATTATCACCACTATTAACTTACCGTGGTTTCACATCTCATCTGTTCATTGTTCCCCATGTCCTGCCCTTCTGTTCCCCCTTCCTATTAGACCATATATGCCTCTGTTACTGTAATCGATATGTAAACAATATTTTTCACATGACCATTTTTTTTTACAGGTTGTAATATTTGACATTGCAGCTTTTGAAAATGGAGCAGGATGTTGTGCCCTCTTTCCTATTGGAGTGTTTCTCTGTGATCAGAATTGGAGGCAGACAATTCACTTGAACTTCCATTGCTGTTGTTGATATCTTTGAATCATGTTGTTTCTTTGTGATTAATAAAAAAATTATACAATCCAATGGTTTCTTCACCTTGTCTTTAAAAATTCCAGACCTATTGTTCAAACACATATTTTGAGAGTTATGCATCCGAGCATTTTTGTGGAAAGTGTGTTTCACACATACGTTCAAGATAAATTGAATAATGACCCCCATTTTGTGTGTTGGGGAAAATAATTTGATACAGCTAAATGCATATTCAGGTACACACATTTGCTCGCGCCTGAGACAAAGTGAGAGTGATTCAAAGGAAGAATTCACTACTTTTTACCTACTTTCTGAATAACTCGTACTTTCATCAGAAATGTCACAATGCAAAGTTGATTAGATAAAGGGACAAAAATGAGAGCAAAATATAATTTGAATATCAGAAAAAATAACCAATTAGTGTTTGCGTAATACTTTACGGCAAGCCTAAAATTAATTTTTAAGCATTGGGAAATCTGGGATGGAATAACAATAATATGGAATAGGATAGCTTTCTGCTCCCCACCTAGAGGAGACACTGAGTGGCAGACTGGCACATTGAAGGAAGATTTTTAGATATTAGAAAGTATGGGACAGTCCTCATCTAGCAGGTGTGGTGGTGTGAGGCCGGAGTGGGAGCAGGTAAAGGCCTAGATATGTGAGACAGAGAGACTAGCAAAGGTTTAGGTAACGGGGTTTACAGGAGTGAAGAATATGTCACAGCTAGAGTTTCTAGGCTTCGTTCCTGTGGCCCCACACCTCAATGCCCTCCCCTGCTCCCATTCCAACCTCACACACTATTACGTCCCCCTAGTACACCTCTCTCTGTCTGTCCACCTCCACACTCCCAACCAGCAGAGACTCCCTATGCTGAGGTGGGCTCTGTCCATTAGATTACACTCGTAAGATAAAAATAAACATTATGCAGCATGAAAGAATTATCTGTGTGGGATGGAAATATGTAGATGTGATGTACGTGCACAGACACAAAAAAAAAAAAAATTACAATGTCAGAAAAATTGAATGATTTATTCAAGAGAAAGAGCTTTACAAATTGAGCAAGTTGGTCCACCTCTGACTCTTGAGCAAGTTTGGCATTGATAGATTTGTTGGATGTCCTACTGAGGGACATCAAGCCAAATTCTATCCAAGTGGCGCATTGTATTGTCTAAATCATGAGCTGGTTGGGTGGCCCTGCCCATAATGCCCCAGACATACTCAGTTGGGGAGAAATCCCGTGACCTAGCTGGCGAAGATAAGGTGTGGCAAGTATGAAGACAAATTGTGTGTGGGCAGGCATTATCTTGCTGAAATGTAAGCAAATGATGGCTTGTCATGACGAGAAACAAAATGGGGTTTATAATATCGTCAACAGATGTCTGTGTTGTAATGGTGACACAGATGACAACCAAAGAGGTCCTGTTATGAAAAGAAATGGCACAGTAGACCATCAGTCCTCGTTGGGCTGTATGGCAGCCAGCAGCCGGGTTGGTATCGCACTGCTATCTGGTGTGTCCCCAGGCACGTCCCTGGTCTGGAATTGCATTGACTGGAATATAATTGGCTTCAGTGATGAATCCCACTATGAACTGAGCCTCAATGATCAGCACAGATGTGCCTGAAGACGCCCCAGACGGTGGGATACCACCTTGAATGTCACATCCCTTACGGTCCAACTACCAGGACTGATGATCTGGGGTGCGATTTCTTTTTGTAACAGATCCCTTTTGGTCAACAGACGACTATGCTGTAGGGGTGACATGGATGTCACCCCTACAGCATAGTTGTCTGTTGACAATACTGTAAATCCTATTTTGTTTCCCTTCTTGGCAAGGCATACATTGCTTACATTTCAGCAAGATAATACCTGTCCGCACACAGCTTGTCCTCATGCTTGCCAAACCCTACCTTGGCCAGCAAAGTTGCTGGATCTCTCCCCAATTGAGAATGTAAGGAACATTATGGGCTGGCCGTTAGACCACCTCGGTATTTTGACTATCTACAGTGACATTTGAATAGAATTTGGCATGATGTCCCTCTGTTGGACATCCAACAACTCTATCAGCCAGAGCCAAGCTTGTATAAGGGCCAGAGGTGGACCATCTCATCCAATTTGTGATGCTCTTTCTCTTGAATAAATCATCCAGTTTTTTCTGAAACTGTAATTATTTTTCTGTCTTCACATGTATGTCACATTTACTGATTTCAGCCCTATTTGGTATTTCGATAATTCCTTCAGTACCTAAGTGTTTTTTTGAGTATATAGTATCTGACAGTTTCTTTTTTTTCAATATGCTTGTCTGCTGCCCATTGCCTGGTGAGTAGCAATCTGTCCTATTTCATATTGTTAGAATTAACTTTTGACACTCAATATTTATGATGCAAGCAAACTGTTATTGCCACTTGACATGATGGTGAATGGTACTCTGTTAGCCATTGGCACAAATGGATTGACATGATAAAACAAGGCTCCACAGCTTTTACAAACTTTTTGAATGTGATAAATACAGCTTACTGCTGTCAATACTTTTGTTAATTACAATTTTGATCGTTTGTTATTTTCAAGCATACATGTCGGGTGCTACGACACATTTGAATTACTGCAAATGGACAAAGATGACCAGACTCATTTCTCTTCAGTAGAAACAACTATCGACAAGAGAAGAAACTTAATGTCATTCAAATCTACTTTTTCATTGGTAGAGATCTTTCACTCATGGGATTAGCAGCAGAGATTAAAAAGAAGCAGCAGCAAACAGATCCAAGGCATCCATTGTTTGGAGCTCATGTTCTTCCATCACAACTCCTTATAATAGTATCAGCTCTGGAGAACTAAGTCCTGATTCATTTTCTTGTAACAAAATAGACTGGCATTACCTTCCAGTTAAAAATGTGAAGCTTTACATGAATGTCCTACATGCAGTTTTTTTATACTTGTGCTCTTTGAGTTCCTGTCCTAGAATACATTAAAATATTAAAAAATGTGTAAATTAATCTTTGAAACAATCCAAACCTTTCAATGGAAACCAGGAAAGACTTAGAAACATTATAATTTAAAAAAAAAAAATCTAGGAAAGGTAATGTAAGGAACAATCAGGGAAAGTCTGCTGTACCCTTCCTGTTGTGTATTGTGTTATTGTTATTCTTAATTTTTTAAAATTTGATAATGGCCATTAAAGACCATGCAGAATAGCAATTGCACATTACTAGAAGCTGCCTTTGCATTCTTCCTCCAACAGCCCGTTGTATTTGCTCATCGTAGAAGCCTTTAAAGTTGTAACTCTGGTCAGTCTGAGACGCCGCCTAGATTTAATCCAGCCTGTCAAAGATCCCTTTGTCATTCCCCTGAACCACGTCAGAAACTTTAAGGTTGTTTCCAAGAGTATTAAAAATCTGTTTTGTCATCCTGACCTTCAAACTTTCGTCTTCCTGACTCGACAGGTGCAGGCAGTATTTCTCGATTTCTGAACAGCTTTTGACTTAGTGCCAGATTGATGCTTATTATCAAAATTGCTACCGTGAGGGGTATCGAGTGAAATTTGTCACTGGAATTGAGGATATTTTGGTAGGAATGACTTACATGTTATCTTGGGTGGGGAGTCATCATCTGATGTAGAAGTAACCTCAGATGTGTCATAGAGAGGTATGTTGTGACCATTGCTGTTCATGTTCATGTACATTAATGACTTTGCAGACAATATTAATAGTAAAGCACTCTTTTCACAGATAGTGCATTTATCTAGAATAAAGTACAGTCTGAAAGAAATTGTACAAACATTCGTCAGATCTTGATAATTTCAAACTTTCTTTTAAATGTTTGGACATGTAAAATCGTGCATTTTGCAAAATGAAGAAAACGCAGTGTGGTATGACTACAGTATCAGGGTGTCTTGCTTGGATTAAGTCTATTCATACAATTACCTGGGTGGAGCACTTTGTAGGGATATGAAATGGGACAGTCATATAGGCCCACTCAGGGGTAAGGCTGGCGAAAGAGTTAGATTCTTTTTTGGTAGAATACCATAGAAATGCAGTCATTCTACAAATCGTTTGTATGATCCATCCTAGAATATTGCTCAAATGTGTGGGACTCGTATCAAAATGGATTAATGGGTGATTTGAACGCATGCAGAGAAGGGCAGATCAAATGGTCACAGGTTTGTTTGACCCAAGGGAGAGTGTCACAGAGATGCTGAAATAACTGAATTGGCAGACGCTTCAAGATAAGATGTACCCTATCCTAAGAAAGTATGCTTACCAAAAGACGACTCTAGGAATATGTTACAACCTTGTAACTATTGCTCCCATAGGGACCGTGAGGACAATATTAGATTAATTACAGCATGCATAGAAAGATTTAAATGGTCTTGAAACATGAACAAGCTTTAATATCTGGTACAGTGAGATGTACCCTCTGTCATACTCTTCATAGTGGTTTGCAGAGTGTGGATGAACATGTAGATAGCATCATCAAGAACGCAATCAACGTGTCTCTGAAACTTGAGCTTCTCCTAGTCTGTTGTGTCACAAACGTTTTGACATTATTATACATACAAGACTGCAAAGTGGAAAGTGTACATTCCAAGATTGTTTCACACTATGAATGAGGACAACCCGAATCGAAGGATGGAGCACTACGAGTGGTCTGAAGGCATGCTTCACGAAGATGAATGGTTTGCAGGGAAGGTTATCTGGCCTAATGAGGCACAATTCAACCTGAATGGTAATGTAAACTGTCATAGCTGCGTGTATTGGGCTGCTGAAAATCCTCATGTTCACATGGACAAACATGTTACTTCACTTGGTGTTAATGTGTGGTGTGGTCCGTCATAGTATTGTTTCTCTGACCCATTCTTCTTTGAAGGTACATAACTGGTGAGGTGTATCATATGCTGCAAACATTGATTTTATTAGCCATCCAAGAGGTGTTTGGAAACAAAAGATTTTTACCTACAAGACTGTACTCCGCCTCACCACCACAGAGATATCAGATTCTACTTAGATGAAAATCTACCTGGACGATGGATAAGTCGAAGAGGAGCTGTCAAGTGCCCACCAAGGTCACGGGACCTTAAAATTCTCGACTTCTACCAATGGGGGACCTCGACAAACAAAGTTTACCAACAGAACCCAGCTACACTGAATGAGATATGAGAGACCATCAAGACATCCTGTGCAGCTACCACACTGGCAACACTGACAGCTGTACTTCAGTCAACAATTCAGCAACATTGATGTTGCTTGGCTGCTAACAGGTGTCACTTTGAACACACAAAATGATCTTCCTCCCATGCAAGAATTTTGACACTATGCCATTTTGTTCCATCAATATTGACTATCAAAGAGAGTCTACATTTTTCTGGACCCCTCTGTATTACCACTGTCACAGTTTCACTATTTTAGACAATGGGACAGGCACAGTTTTTCCCTAACTAAAGAATATAATTTATTCTTCACCAATGAAGCACAACATTGAGAGAAAATTTTGGAATTCGGTACAGTTACGTTGCAAATTTCAAACTCACAGTTATTCATCTAACAGATGTGCTTTTTAAAAAGAAATGCTGCACATGCAATGCCCGGGATTGTAGCGACGGCACTGTACTTTGGGAGGAGAGTGACAAAAATACTGACAGTGACAAAACAATGAATGTTAGTGAAGTTAAGAGTGTCTTACATGATAACTGCAACTGAAAGGTTTGTTTTTGTGCGTAATTTATCTACAGTGTACTACAAAAAAAGTGGTTAAGGGTAAATCACATTTTGAAAAGCTTTTGTAAATGGGCAACTTGACAAATTATTTTTAATTAAGTTTCTCTCTTTTTCGAAATTAAAGGTGCAACTTATATTCAGTCCAATTCGATGTGTATATAATTTATGATAACTATGAACAGACTTTGAAATATGCCTACATCACACCAGGTATACTTAACTTATTTCACTGACCCACACAGATGCTCATGTCCGGTGGAAGTCTCCTCTAGTTCCCCCACTTTTGGCCAGAAGCCTTATTTCAGATATCACAATGTCATGACTCACAGCTTTGCACATATCGTACACTGTTAAGGCAGACACCGATACAGCAGTGAGAGCTTCCATCTCCACGCCCGTCTGCCCTCTACACTTTGCCGTGCCAGTTATAATCACACAGTTGAGAGCAGAGTCCAGTTCAATGTCCACAGCCACAGAGGATAAAGTTATGTTATGACACAGAGGGATAAGGCTGGACGTCTGCTTGGACCCCACAATTCCCGCCAGGCAAGCAACGCTAAGTACGTCACCTTTCTTCAGGCCATTTTCTCGTACGAGTTTCATCAGTTTGGGTCCCACAAAAACCTTTGCTCGTGCTATAGCAGTCCGTTCTGCCACCAGCTTCGAACCCACGTCGACCATTTTCGCCCTGCCGGTCCGGTCAACATGAGTCAGACTTCCGGACTGTGCTCCCAAACTGCAGAAACGCAAGAGAAGACAGAGGGCTGTGCTCTGTGTGTTTGTCTTGTTAGGAGTCCTGCATTGCACATAATGCTTGGAGTACAGGGAAGCAAAAGAAACTGTTTTCTAGCTTCAGTCACTACACTCAAATTATGTGACAACAACTGAAACATCTGTGTATCCGACACAAACAGGGGCGAAATATTGGTTTCTGAGAAGAAGTACTTTTGAAAATCTTGTTTCTGAAGGTTTAACAACTTCCGACTTTGTGCCTTCACGACATCACTACAGCCATCAAGTTCAGTGCCACCTGGAACAAAAATACAAGCTGTAACAAAGAACACTTCATAATCTGAAAATAGGTTAACTACAAAAGAATTTTTAAGCATTCGTGTTGAAACACCCCCGATTAATTCCTTTACTGGATTTTGGGTAATTTACCGAAGCCACCAAACAGTTAATTATTATGATATATGACCTTGTGCTTACTGGATGAAAGGCTATTGGTTGTTCTGCTTTGTTCTGCTGTGGTTTCGGGAGTATTTCAACCGAATGCGGCTGTTCTGAGACGGAATAGCTAATGATTGA
This sequence comes from Schistocerca serialis cubense, assembly GCF_023864345.2. NCBI lineage: Eukaryota > Metazoa > Arthropoda > Insecta > Orthoptera > Acrididae > Schistocerca > Schistocerca serialis. Next base: position 1,091,399,232 of record NC_064640.1, on the reverse strand, counting down.
AAGTTTGTCTATTATTAAGTATCACAAAGGTTGTGATGTACAACTGATATATATTTCATACTAACACACAAATTCTGAGGCAGTTGCTACCTTTGCCTTACACGTCTAATTGCGGTTATCTCTTTTTATTGATTGCTGATTTTCAGTACTTTGTCACAGGCAATGCTGATGGTTAACATTCATAACAATCCTCACTGCAATCCATGGTTGTTGCTGGCTGACGCGGTTGACACGAAACACGTAATTTGGCACTTGTCACTTTCTGTTTCATATCACTCGCGAATCGGCATTAGTGAGAGTCAACACCACGAGGATCAGGGGGACGTGCTCACTCGTCATACTCCAGTGAATTTTACCGTTTACAACTCACTAGACCACCATTCTTGCCCGTCTTTCCCGCTCTACTTCTCACTCGACACTCTACCATACTACTGCGCACTCAGCACTAGTCTCACTGCCTACTACAGCGCTCGACAATCGACTCCTGTCCGCTATCGACCTGGGCGTCAGATACTAGCATCTATGTTTGTGGGATCACGGATCCCTTACAGTGTTCAAGACAAGTTCTTTGAACCTTAATGATCTGTGATGATTCTTTTCTTTCCTAAGCTAAGGTCGAAAATCTGTTTCGTCTGCAGAAGTGTGCAATATGAATATTACACAAAGTTGATAGGAACATCTCACATAAATCTGCTCAGTGGCTGTAGATTTCACAATCTTGCAGGAGTGGATACAAGGGGAGGTCATAGCAATGATGATAACTACCACCCACTTCCCAAACAACATATTATGCTGGGGTGCCCTTAAGAAGGAAGCAGTGTGGTGCATTCTGTGCAGAAAGAGATGGGGAATGCTTTATGGTGCTGTCTGTGTGTTCTCTCTCTCTCTCTCTTTCTCGCTATCCCACGACTCACATTTCAGCCACTTCCAACCCTCGTATCTTGCACAGGCCACTGTGTCTGCTTCTGACTCTGCCTAGTAGAATTTATGCGGTCGGAAAGCTATCGCTGTTGCTTTCTAATGTAATACTTGTCATGTTTCCTTTATGCCAGCCATTGTGAACACTAATGGCTAAGTAATCTCACCATACCTAAATGCCTTGTATCGTACACGCACCACAAAATGCACACTACAGACAGATGTGGCAGAATGGCACAATGTCTTTATATTTCTTACTTCACCAATTTCCAAATGCACACATAACTTTTGGAGAAGGAGGTAGCGTGGAAACAGAAGTGTGTCAAAAATGCCAAGTTCTTCCAGCAATGACAAGCTACATGTAATAAAGGACACTTTTCAGTTGCTCGTGCTAGGGTCTGCCCACAAGGACATGCTTTTGGTCTGATTGACAACATTCCAGCCGGGTAAAGCTGCACACCACTGGGTTGAACATACCAGCTGTCAACAACAGATCCGATACAACAACAACAGAAAGAATGACTTCCCGATCACAGTTGGAAATCACTGATAGAAACAGTATTCCCCTCATTCACATGTGTTTGCAGACCTCTGTTCAGTCATAATGTTTATTGAAAGAACGATGGTGAGCACACAGTTTGACAGAGTTCAACTTGGTTGTTACGTGATTGTTCAGCTTTTTCCTTCTTTCCTCCTCCCGTTTCTCTTCCCAAAATCTTTTCAATCTTTGACTGTGTTCTTGTTTCCTTTGATATGTACATATTTTCTCTGTTTTCTTCCTTCCCTTTACTTCAAGTTTTATGTTCATAATTTTGTTTCTGAATTTGTCTCTTCCATTCATCATTTCCATTCTGATTCCTGCTCGTTTTAGCCTTCTTCTATTTCTTGAAACCAACTAGTTTTTTTGATTAAGGCATTTACTACATCCTAAATCCCTTTGTGAATCTGTCGCTGTTCATTGTGTGTATGTGTCCACAGAATGTTAGTCGCTGTTTTCTGATTGTGACTGAGTCTGCCTCTGTGTTCTTATAATTCTCTGGTTGATCTCTTCATCCATATACCATCTCTGTGCACTGCTCCAAAAAATTTTCTGAGGATTTTGCATTGTATTCTTTCTGCTTTGTGGTGCCTGGTCCTCAGATTGTGGTCATTTCTGATGCGAAGAGTGCTTCTGATACTATAACTGTATTGTAGCGCATGTGTTTGCCTTGTACTGAAATGTTTCTTTTATTATTGTGTGTCCATGTCAGTTTGTACACTTTCTGAAGTTCTTTTGTTTGTTCTATGTTTTCTTCCTTCTTTGATCCACCTATTTGTATTGTTGCTACTATATTGAATAATTTAATATATTTTTGTGTGTTTATTATTGTTATTAAAATTGTAGATGTCTGTCGTATACTAACAGTGAGGTTGCTAGCGAGTTGCATTTTTGAGGGAAGCTGGGCGAGGGGGGTGGAAACAATAACAAACCATCACTCCCCCCCCCCCCTCCCCCCACCCCGCAAATAACCAAACCCTGGATGCCAACACATTTGCTCTGTATAGGTGTTTGTGTCCAGAAGTAAGAGTCAATTTAGCAAAAAAAAGCAAAGGAAAGCTTCATGTTCTGGGCCACATCAAAACCAGATGACCAACCACAGTGTAATCCTCTGCAATGGCATCACTGAAAGCAGTATTGTGAGAGGGGGAAGGGGGGGGGGTGAGTCAGCACACCCTGTTCTGGTCACTGCCAGCTTTCTTGACCTCAGAGTCACTACGCCTCAGTCCAACAGTTCCTCAATGGGCATCACAAGGCTTGGTGCACCTCGTTCCAGTCCTCCCACCAAGGAAAACCACGGGCAGTACTATGGGTGAGTCGCAGCTGAGCAGCTGCCTTCCCCCTGTACCTGCTGTAGCTGCGAGAGGATATTTGTGTTACACATACACTAAAACTGGCGTAGATACCACAGGACACTCTTTGGAGTGTCACTAACAAGCACACGCTGCTACACACTTGACAGTGCTAGGTGGCCAAGAGTTCTGGCTCAAAGTTACTGCAACTGTGGTTGGAACTTCCCCAGTGTGACTCTCCCATTCTTTAATAGGGTATTTCAGTGTCCGGGGCACGTTCACATTGGACAACACTGTCCAGTACAGGCTGCTGTCTTCCACCCGTGCTCTCTTGCACTGAGCATTGCATCTTGCACAAGTGAGTCATAAGGACTCCCCTCTTCTGTATGTACACTAAAAAAGCAAAATTGTCTTTTCAGACGAAAAAGTAAAATTGTCTCATATCCACATTCAATGCTTAAAAGTATCCTTATGTCTGGGAGACGGCAGATCCACCGAGCAGATCCCACCCGACGACCCGTAGCAAGACTGCAGCACAAGAGGCAGGAGTGCCATCTGTTCCCTTCAATGTTTCTGTTTTGCTTTGCCACCTATCAGTAAGTGATGAACCAGCTAAATCTGGACTTTGCTGCCACAAATCAAGAAGCAATGGCTCGGAGACAGCATGAGCTCATTGTCCAACTGACGGGTGGAAGCAACGCAACAGCAACAGCAACACCAACACCAGTCACACCACCAGTGAATATACTAGAGAGGCCCTCAATATCACCGCAGTAGTCCTCGAGCTGGAAGTGAGAGCTCCGTGGAACAAAGATGGACCTTGGAAGCTGGTAGGTCCAAAATGCAATCAGCAGCAACATACACGAACAACTGAGCCTACTGACTCACAAGGCAAATGCAGCGTGCTTTTACCAACACCAGTTCTGAGCATCGGTAATATGAGGGACCATACAAACAATTCTGCAGCACCTCAACTACACAACACTACCCCAGCCGCTACGCAGAACACTACACCGACTGGCTTCCCACTGGTCATAATACACAATTACACTTGCCTCGGCAAGCTAAACAAGACATTTGTAGAATGTCACTCCCCACCATATACCAAACACAAAACTCACAAGGGACCATGTATCACTGTATGTATGCAACAAAACAGATTGCACAAATCTCCTGAAATTCGTCAAAGCTGGGGGAATTGAGTATCATAAATATAGCACCCAAGGGGGGAAAACTCGAATGTACATCGTGAAAGGAGTTGACACCATAACCCTCAATGACATTCTTCATGGTATAATCACAGCTCTCAGCTGGGACTGTGAGAGCATGAGATGAATTCTTGGATTCGTGACACACAGATTGCAGCCAAACTATTTAGTGGAGTTGGATGACACAGCTTACTCCTGCAACTTTCTGACGCAGATGCTCCTGCTTCACATGGTCGTAGTAGAAATATACACACCTCCGTGTGTCCCCCAACAGTGCCACCACTGCCAGCAGTTTGGCCGTGCGGCACCCGACGTGATCTGGCACACAGTGCCGCAAATGCACTGGTAACCGTGTAGCATGACACTTTAAACTTGGTACAACTATCAATTGTACCAAATGTGGAGGGGTCCATGTGAAAACTACAGATGGTGTGCAGCATACAAAGAAGCTCTAAGGTGCAAAAGTGCCAAAGACAGACAAGTGGTAACCAGAACAGCACCAAGACACTCCCCACACCCCAACCAGTAAGGTGTGGAATCTCTTTTACTGGCATTGTCAGTGGAAGTGGATGAACTGAGGATGCACAGAGCTCCACAAACTCATGGCACACTCCCACAACAACAGAACCACAACCCACACCTGCAGTGCTAGAAACTGCCCCTGTACTGATGACAACACTGCCGGTCCCAGACAACACCAAGTCATCTCTGTCTAGGCCAGATTGTGACACTCGCGAAATCACAGAAGACACACCCAAACTAGGGCAACCACAAACACACGAAATGAAACGGAGGTACCCAAAAAACAAAAGAGGGGACACTATCACACCACAACAAATACACCAACAACAGACCAGACAAACATAGGAACACATTCAAAGGAACAATGTAACTGTAGCTCACACTCTTGCCCCCCTCACCACAGCAATAACACAGGTGACCCTTGAATAACACACAAGCCAGCCCATCCAGTACACCAACATAAGGACCACCAGCCACCAACACCACCGCCAACACTTTGGCTGACATAACAAACATTCTCACCACAATCAGAGGCATAGTGGAGACACTATTCCAAACTCATGTGGCTTAAGATCCTCTTGAGGCTCTTCATCGTAACACATGCACAAACTCATGACGGCTACACACAGCCAGTGCATGGCTGCTATACAAACTGCTATCAACACACTGCCCACACACTTCCATAGAGAATACACCACAAAACACAAACAACAGTACTTTGACCCAGATGCTATTCTGGAATGCAGATGGGATTGGCAACAAAAGGGCAGAGCTAGCTGCATTTATGGAGGAGAAGGGAATCTGGATTGCTCTCATGAACGAAGCTGAGCTCCAGTCACACAATCAACTACTCTTCCCAAGATATTACATCTACTGTATTGACCACCTGAAGGCACAACTGTGGGTGGAACAGCAATCATCATATATTGAGACAAAGAATACACAAATATTAAGATCTCTGAACCTGAAAGACTAGAAGTCACAGCTGTTAGGGTCAAGTCAACTGAGTGAACACTACATTGATATCGATATACAATTGATCTGGTAATATCATAACAAGCGATATCAGCACAATACTCAACATAGCATAGTGACTAATAGCCACTGGTGATCTTAATGCTAAACACTCTGCTTGGAACTAACAAAGATCAAACACCAATAGCAAAAAAACTATGCGAACATGCACTGCGCCCAAACTACATTACACTAGTGCCAGCTGAGGTGACTCTTAAAACAGGGAACAGAGACTAAATGTGATAGACATTAGATGTGATAGGCATTATAGTCACAATCAACATTGAAATTATACATGATTTGGCCTCACCAAACACCTGTAATACTTTACTTGGAAGAAACACAGCAGTATGATGAATCTCACAGGATACTGAGCTACAAGCATGTGAATTGGACATTGTTCAAGGAAATGCTTGAAAAGTCATATCCCACAAATTCCCAAAATTACACAAAGCAGGAAACTTGTTGAAGCTGTCAAAGCCCTTACCACCGCCTTACAGACCAGCATACTCCATGGAGGAGAAGCATGAGCTGATGACCAGAACAATAGCAACATCATTCACACTGAATCTGGCTCCTTCCAATCCAGCACTGCCACTTGAAATGAACCAGGAGGTTACATGGCTTGTAACCCAGCCCAAGTGCAATGTAACAATACATACTGCTACACATGAAATTACACAGGTTATTAAGCACAAAACAGCTAGAAAAGCTCCTGGTCCCAATCACTTTCAAAACCGTGTCACCCAGGAGTTCACGAATAAAGCTATAGAGCATCTCACACATATGATGAATACCATTCTACAACATCAACACTTCCATGTCCTGATGTTCAGGAAGCCAGGGAAATACCACTCCCTACCACAAAATTACGGAGCCATCAGCCTGCTGAGCTCCCTGAATAAGATTGTTGAGAAGATGATTCTCAAACATCTTACTATGCACTGCAACACCAATGACTCGCTGAGACTGGAGCAATTTGGATTCAGCAATCACCACTCCACAACACAACAACTCCTCGGTGTAGTAGAACATATTACACACACCCCCAACACCAACAAAGCTACAGGAGTGCTGTTTTTGGTCTTAAGTCATCTACGGCACAATCGTCTCATTCGCAAACTCTGCACTGCTAGTCTCTCCGACGAGTTCATGCATCTTACACACTCATATCTCACCCACAGAAGCTTCAACACTGACATTCAGGGCAAACAGTCAACACAACACAGTATACAAGTGGGAGTACCCCAAGGCAGCATCCAAGGGCCCCTCTTGTTTAATCTCTACGTCAATGACTTTCCAACTGAACAAAACACAATGGCAACCATCTACGCAGATGACACTACCATCCTAGTGCAAGACTGGAAACCATCAGGCATAATTCGCAACTGCAAACAAAACTGCCTAGCTGGAATGACAGTGTGTTAAAGCAAATGCTGACAAGTGTGAAGCAGTTCTGTTCACTGACAAACCATAACAACTGCACAAACATTAAGTGTTCTGGCATACCCACAAGCTCTGGAATGAAAATTAAGATCGCAAGAGCTAAGAAGGCAGTGAACACACCGTCAGCCAATAGCCCACTGGCAAGGACCACACCACGACGGGAGCAGGCCCCTAGACAAAGAGAATATAAGTGCCACTCCTGCCAGCCTCAGCCACTCAGTATTTGGACAGGATTAGGACAGTATACGGACAGGCCTAGCACTGAATGCTACAATAACAGTTATTAGTGATCAACAAACTGTGTGTCAAACTTGCACGAATATTGTATATAGCAAAGGACTCGCATTTATACTGCATGTCGCCTATTGCTTGCGACACCATTGTAAATTCCAGGTTAAGCATTGTCTAGCTTCTTATTTGTAATAAAAACTATTAATGTTGTTTGCTTGAATTGTTGTATAGCATTTTGAGAATGCAGCATCCTTTAGGCACCCTATACAAGATGAGTGGGCAGGACCCCACATTAAGACTGCAGACAAATAACACTACACACACGCCAAGTACGTTTCAGTGTGAAAGTCAAATACTTCAGTGACAGGCCAACTGAGCAAATGCAAGGCTCAAACAGTGTTACTCTAAGCTCAACAGGTAAAGCACACTGAATAGGAGGGTATCGAGGTCCGTGTACAAGCTACTGATTAGATCCATGATGATACATGCAGCTGCAGTCTGGGGTTACGTGGCTCTGACCGCCTGTGCCGCCTACAGGTGATACAGAACGAAGTGCACCACAGTCCACACACACTGTCGACCTTCACAGAGAATACTGCCTTGAGACTCACACACAGATATTCAAAAAACTCACCACACGACTGTACAGGAACTTGAGACACTCTGACAATTACTTCATTCTTAACCTGGGAAACTACGACCACAACCACGGGTGAAAACACAACTGCTGAAAAACACTTCTATCTAGGGACAATTAATCACCTGTGGACAGCACAAGCTCACAGACAAAATAAACACTGATGAATCCCTGCATTACAGCAAAACTAAATGGCATTGCGAGCTGCAAATATCTAGCTGACCAACTGGCAATACAGGAAAGCAGTATTGCACACTAAACATAAACATATCCAACCAAACCACTTTATGGCCAATTGACCACTCGTATAACGACCTTGGCATGTTACAAGTACAGATGCTGCAGGTGGCCCAGGAGACACTCAGGTGCACAGCCCAGGAGTACCCCTCCTCAATAGGACTGACACTCGTAAAGAGTGTTTTAAGCTTCGACAATGGTATCGAGCATCGCACAATACCCAAAACGAACAACAACCTCACCCTTGCAGACAGAAAGAAACTGTTACTGCTCTTACTATCTGTCCAGACTATTGCAGAAGTTCTTTTCCTTTGGTGCTTGCCTCGGCACTTTTCTCCCGCTGCCCTTAAAACTGCTACCTTCTGCTCACTTCTCGACCACTTCTATCGCCTCAAAGTGCCTGTATTAGTCGGTAATCCTGCGAACAACATCATGACCCCACATCCTGTGCACTTCTCAATTGTAACGAAGCAAATGGAGGTGATGGTAGAACTTTGGTGATGGTCACCATGTCAGTGTGGGTGTGGAGTAGCTTCACCCTTTAAAAAAAAAGGCATTACCACGAATTGGACCTGGGTCCTCCACATAGCAGCAAGATATGCTGACCTCTGAGCTGCTCAAATGGACAAGAGAGAATTTAGCATTAATTGCAAAGTTTGCAACCATAACATTCACAATATAAATAATTTCCATAGAGAATATGCATTGAAGCTTAGGGTTAAGAAAACTGTTTTATATTCAGGTGCAACACCCTTTTAACATCGGCCAGCCGACATTAGGAGCAATCTGGAAATCCCCAAATATTCAAAATTAACTGTTTTATTAGCCAGTCCACCAATAATTTACCTGGATATGTGAATTTACCTACCTGTCCCACCTCAAATACACAACGCACAAACACTTTCTAACAGAAAACCATATTTAGCCATGCAACATATTCTCTAGGAGCAGACAGGAATGCCTTTTGAAGTGGTGATTCCATCATAATAATAGCCTATGTGTTAGTTCTCCACGGAACAGAAACTACTGTACCAGTCCCAACGTGGCATTGACAGCATAAAGGGCATTGCACAGGAAGGAAGTATATGAATTTATCAGAATAAGTTTAGATGACAGTGTCCTGTGTAAAATTAAATGCCCATTTAGCATGAAGTATTAAATCAAAATAGTGGCAGAGCAGTTTAAGTAGCAGAGCATTGGCTTTTTTTAAGTAGTTGCTTCTCTGTATATTTATAAAAATAAAATGATGTAGAACTGATACCCTTGAATAATGATTAATGTGAGCAGATTAGTAGTAGATGAAAATTGTTGTTAGTAGTTCAGTGGCACTTCTCACTTTCTCGTTTTACACCCCTGAAGGCTCTCATCGGTGATGGAGCTGTTGGAATATTACATGTGAATGAATGGCTGAACTCGATAATTTTCTAGGTATTCAATATTCTTGTACAGTGCATTCAAAACAAAGTTATATAAAAATGAAGAGGGATGTGTACTTCATAAACTGGCTTGACAACAAGCACACAACGAAGCAGTATGATGTAGCTTACTCAAGCACCTCAGTTTCGCAGGAGACCGTGAGGCAGCAAGTACACACATCATGTTTGCTCTCTGTTTTTTATTGCCTGTGCTCGAGCACAGTATGAAATGTATTAATTTTTATGGAGTCAGCTATCCGTCCAATTTCCTTCTCCAATCTGGGGCTGCTTCCCATCTCTAATTAATTTGTCGTTAACAGGATGTTAATTGTAATATTCTCTTTAATGAACTCATTTTCAGCAAATTGCTAAGCTGGTAATCTTCCTTTCTGTATTGAATAATAATAGTAACTCTGACATTTACATGAAGAGGCATACCAGCAGCAGCAGTTAGCTGTCTTTTAAACTTCATTTGATGCATCCAGAACATTGGAGATATACTGCAACGTCAGTAGGACATATTTACTGAGAAAAATCATTCACGACACACTTGCCTCCACTGAACGCATCCACACCCATTAATGTACAGGCAAAAATCCACAAAACCTAACATTCTAGAAGTGGAACAAAATGAATAATATTTTTCAAATACAGTGCTTAAAAAAGTTTCACACTGCCCCCAAGCTTGCATACTTTGTTTTTAACCCATTTTTAGGCACATTTTTTGTAGCAGCCCTGTAAAGTTAATTGTTTTGGTATCATTTTAGAAGTTTCAACTACATTTAATTTTTGATTATTTTATTTTTGTGATTTAGGAGCAAAAAACTATAGTAGTAAGTATACTTGCCACTGTCTTCATTAAGCTGTTATGAGTTACTACTACATGTGAAAAAAAGGAATTTTCTGTTGTTATTTGACTATCTATTTTACAATCCTAGAAACTTCATTTAACACTACTTAAAGAAACGAGCTGAGACAAGTCACAATAGCATATATTGCAGAATGAAACAATGTGTTCTGTTGTAACAAGTGACAACAGCACTGATGTCATGACAAACAGACACCAGTAGTTTAGCATATTATCACAAAAGGTCAACCACATCCAGAGGAGGTATAACATTTTCCCAAGAGCATAGTAAAACAACTAAATTAGTGGTAAGTATGGTCAGTTGGTGGTAAGTATCTTTTCTGCAGTCCAAAAAAGAAATTAATTTTGTGGTAAGTATATTCCCCTTGTATCATGGAAAAATTACTTTGGTAGTAAGCATACTTCCCAGTTTCCTTCAAAACAACATCATTTGGTGGCACATATATTTGCAACTGCTTCTGAAAGGAACAAGTGACATTTAATGACAATTAAAAGCTACATTTCATAACAGACAGAAAGTTCAGCTGGTGCAGCAAACTAACATCAGGTGCCAGGTGCATACAGAGCTCGTATGATGTGTTCTCAGGAATACAGTAAAGAAATACAGTTGATGGTAAGTACACTTCCCACATCCTGTGAAATGGTTAAATCAGGAACTTCTCTCAGAATATATTGAGCGAGGTGGCACAGTGGTGAGCTCACTGGACTCACATTCAGGGCGACTAACAGTTAAAGTCCATGCATTACTCTCCTGTGGCAACCTGTTCATCTCAGAGTAGCCCTTTCAACCTACAGCCTCAATTATCTGCTGGATGTATTCCCATCTCTGTTTTCCTCTACAGTTTTTGCTCTCTACAGCTCCATCTAGTCCACCCATACTTGGGTTTCCTGAGCTTTCTCTAAATCAGTACAGGCAAATGCCGAGATGGTTTCTCTGAAAGGGCACAATAAATAGCCTTCCCATCCTTGAAACAATCAGAGTTTGTGCTCAGACACTAAAGACCTCAATGTTTATGGGACATTAAACACTTATCTTCCTTCATTTCTCCTTTCTCAATATTCTTTTGTCTACCAGAAATCACTAAGTACAACTGACTGTGTAATGTAGGTGAAAGCGAACCTGCACTCTCATTTACCTTAGCAGAGTGCACTGTGTCTCCATTCGTTAATGGGACAGTGTGACTCACGAGGGCCGTACAGTCTGTCGACCTGCTGCAAAGAGTCACTTAAGGCTTTTACTGGTCATGAGAGATATACTTAGCAGTAGCTGTGTTTCTTCACTGCATTTATGGGAATACATTGAACCACTTCTGCATGCTCCTGGTATCCAGTGATAGTCCGCTGCACCAGTTTACTTTCTTTTTATTATGAAATATAGCTTTTAGGGCTGTGAGAAGTATACAGCCCACCAAATAACAGTGTTTTAATGGCTCTTGGAAAATATGCTTTCCATCAAAATAGTTTCTCAAAATGGTTTGGGAAGTACACTTACTGTATTTACCCAAATCTAAGCCGCACTTGAATCTAAGCCACAGCTGAAAAATGAGACTCGAAATAAAGGAAAAAAAATTTTCACGAATCTAAGCAGCACTTGAAATTTGTGACTCGAAATTCAAGGGGGAGAAACGTTTTAGACCACATCTCCAAACCGAAACAAAGTTGGTCCATTGTAATATGAGACAATTTAGGTTGAATGAATGATGATACAGCTACAGTAGTTTGGTGCGTGTGGTAAACTTAGCAGTTAAGCTTTACCACGTAGTCATTGCTATGCATCAGGTTCTCCATCCATATTTATACTAGAGAGCCTTTTTCACGTGCTTCGTCTGGTTTGAATTGATTGCTTATTTTTCTTTGATCTGATAAGTGCCGTTCTCTTTGTTATAGGTGTTTCCATCACTCTAAGCTCAAAATGCATTATAGTACTGTGCCATGCATTGTTTGTTGCATTCTGATTATGCGTGTTTACGGCCTGTCGCCGCTCGCGGGATGGCTTGCTTTTGCGCACGCTACCGCTGCTTACAATTAAAAAAAAAAGAGAGAGAGGAATCGTCTCATCAGCGAAACAATGGCAAGAGACTGCTATTTGTTGTTAGTTACACTGCCGCTTTCTTTGATAATGATCAACAAGAACCATATAATAGACTGCATATTATAGATGTTCCAAACGAAAGTTTAGCGAAAAAGTTTCTCCATTGGAAAATTTTTGCAGACGCCTCTTTAGTGCATTACATTCTGCACAGAAATTAGAGCCATCTTAGGGTTAAAAATCTAGTCAGTTGCCGTGCTTCATTTCTGACTGTATCACTATTCAGCATAGGAATAATACAAATATCAACATGACATGATATATGTATTCTTCCGCGTTTGCTATTGTCTCACTCTAGTTTCGTAGTTTATTAGGAAGACAGGATTTAAATGAGATAGTAGGAAACACGTAGGAATACATGGCAAAATGTTTACATTTGTATTATTCTTATGGTGAAGAGAATACTGCATGTGATTCACAATTCATAAAAGTTGCTATTAACGACCATCTCTTGTCACAGGTAGGACAAAAATTCAGAACGTAGACTTGGCCATATTGACAAACATCCCAAACAGTCTTCTAGTCGGATTTTCATAGTACATTGAAAGGCTGCAACATTCAGGGATGAAGAATATGGAATTTGTATTTACTTTGTTGGATAAAGTATGAAAATGCAGTGGTCGAAACTCGGGGCAGAGAAAAAAGCTCGTCTTCCACCCCCCCCCCCCCCATCGCACCCTCCACCATTTTTTTTAATTTGTTTACTGACGCAGAGGTTTTGGTGCCAGTATTTATCTTTGTGCCTGCAAAGCACAAAGCATGCCTGTGTAGTGCTACATATATTCGACGGCAGAAGTTAGTTGCGGCGGCACCTACCAACATTTTTCAGAACTTCCGCTTACTTTGCACTTGATTCTAAGCTGCAGGCGGTGTTTTGGATTACAAAAACCGGAAAAAAGTGCAACTTAGATTTGAGTAAATACGGTATTACACAATTATGTCTTTTGTGAATCTCGGGAAGCATACTTGCCAACCACTTAGTGATTTTACAAAGCTTTTGGGAATATATATTACCATCTGTAGATGTACCTGGCTGAAAGAATACGGCTGAAAGCAAGGGGAAACTACAGCCGTAATTTTTCCCGAGGGCATGCAGCTTTATTGTATGATTACATGATGATGGCGTCCTCTTGGGTAAAATATTCCGGAGGTAAAATAGTCCCCCATTCGGATCTCCGGGCGGGGACTACTCAAGAGGATGTCGTTATCAGGAGAAAGAAAACTGGCATTCTACGGATCGGAGCGTGGAATGTCAGATCCCTTAATCGGGCAGGTAGGTTAGAAAATTTAAAAAGGGAAATGGATAGGTTGAAGTTAGATATAGTGGGAATTAGTGAAGTTCGGTGGCAGGAGGAACAAGACTTCTGGTCAGGTGACTACAGGGTTATAAACACAAAATCAAATAGGGGTAATGCAGGAGTAGGTTTAATATTGAATGGGAAAATAGGAATGCGGGTAAGCTACTACAAACAGCATAGTGAACGCATTATTGTGGCCAAGATAGATACGAAGCCCACACCTACTACAGTAGTACAAGTTTATATGCCAACTAGCTCTGCAGATGACGAAGAAATTGAAGGAATGTATGATGAAATAAAAGAAATTATTCAGCTTGTGAAGGGAGACGAAAATTTAATAGTCATGGGTGACTGGAATTCGAGTGTAGGAAAAGGGAGAGAAGGAAACATAGTAGGTGAATATGGATTGGGGGACAGAAATGAAAGAGGAAGCCGCCTGGTAGAATTTTGCACAGAGCATAACTTAATCATAACTAACACTTGGTTTAAGAATCATGAAAGAAGGTTGTATACATGGAAGAACCCTGGAGATACTAAAAGGTATCAGATAGATTATATAATGGTAAGACAGAGATTTAGGAACCAGGTTTTAAATTGTAAGACATTCCCAGGGGCAGATGTGGACTCTGACCACAATCTATTGGTTATGACCTGTAGATTAAAACTGAAGAAACTGCAAAAAGGTGGGAATTTAAGGAGATGGGACCTGGATAAACTGAAAGAACCAGAGGTTGTACAGAGATTCAGGGAGAGCATAAGGGAGCAATTGACAGGAATGGGGGAAATAAATACAGTAGAAGAAGAATGGGTAGCTTTGAGGGATGAAGTAGTGAAGGTAGCAGAGGATCAAGTAGGTAAAAAGACGAGGGCTAGTAGAAATCCTTGGGTAACAGAAGAAATATTGAATTTAATTGATGAAAGGAGAAAATATAAAAATGCAGTAAGTGAAACAGGCAAAAAGGAATACAAACGTCTCAAAAATGAGATCGACAGGAAGTGCAAAATGGCTAAGCAGGGATGGCTAGAGGACAAATGTAAGGATGTAGAGGCCTATCTCACTAGGGGTAAGATAGATACCGCCTACAGGAAAATTAAAGAGACCTTTGGAGATCAGAGAACGACTTGTATGAATATCAAGAGCTCAGATGGAAACCCAGTTCTAAGCAAAGAATGGAAAGCAGAAAGGTGGAAGGAGTATATAGAGGGTCTATACAAGGGCGATGTACTTGAGGACAATATTATGGAAATGGAAGAGGATGTAGATGAAGATGAAATGGGAGATACGATACTGCGTGAAGAGTTTGACAGAGCACTGAAAGACCTGAGTCGAAACAAGGCCCCCCGAGTAGACAATATTCCATTGGAACTACTGACGGCCGTGGGAGAGCCAGTCCTGACAAAACTCTACCATCTGGTGAGCAAGATGTATGAAACAGGCGAAATACCCTCAGACTTCAAGAAGAATATAATAATTCCAATCCCGAAGAAAGCAGGTGTTGACAGATGTGAAAATTACCGAACTATCAGCTTAATAAGTCACAGCTGCAAAATACTAACACGAATTCTTTACAGACGAATGGAAAAACTAGTAGAAGCCAACCTCGGGGAAGATCAGTTTGGATTCCGTAGAAACACTGGAACACGTGAGGCAATACTGACCTTACGACTTATCTTAGAAGAAAGATTAAGGAAAGGCAAACCTACGTTTCTAGCATTTGTAGACTTAGAGAAAGCTTTTGACAATGTTGACTGGAATACTCTCTTTCAAATTCTAAAGGTGGCAGGGGTAAAATACAGGGAGCGAAAGGCTATTTACAATTTGTACAGAAACCAGATGGCAGTTATAAGAGTCGAGGGACATGAAAGGGAAGCAGTGGTTGGGAAGGGAGTAAGACAGGGTTGTAGCCTCTCCCCGATGTTGTTCAATCTGTATATTGAGCAAGCAGTAAAGCAAACAAAAGAAAAATTCGAGGTAGGTATTAAAATTCATGGAGAAGAAATAAAAACTTTGAGGTTCGCCGATGACATTGTAATTCTGTCAGAGACAGCAAAGGACTTGGAAGAGCAGTTGAATGGAATGGACAGTGTCTTGAAAGGAGGATATAAGATGAACATCAACAAAAGCAAAACAAGGATAATGGAATGTAGTCTAATTAAGTCGGGTGATGCTGAGGGAATTAGATTAGGAAATGAGGCGCTTAAAGTAGTAAAGGAGTTTTGCTATTTGGGAAGCAAAATAACTGATGATGGTCGAAGTAGAGAGGATATAAAATGTAGGCTGGCAATGGCAAGGAAAGCGTTTCTGAAGAAGAGAAATTTGTTAACATCCAGTATTGATTTAAGTGTCAGGAAGTCATTTCTGAAAGTATTCGTATGGAGTGTAGCCATGTATGGAAGTGAAACATGGACGATAAATAGTTTGGACTAGAAGAGAATAGAAGCTTTCGAAATGTGGTGCTACAGAAGAATGCTGAAGATTAGATGGGTAGATCACATAACTAATGAGGAAGTATTGAATAGGATTGGGGAGAAGAGAAGTTTGTGGCACAACTTGACCAGAAGAAGGGATCGGTTGGTAGGACATGTTCTGAGGCATCAAGGGATCACCAATTTAGTATTGGAGGGCAGCGAGGAGGGTAAAAATCGTAGAGGGAGACCAAGAGATGAATACACTAAGCAGATTCAGAAGGATGTAGGTTGCAGTAGGTACTGGGAGATGAAAAAGCTTGCACAGGATAGAGTAGCATGGAGAGCTGCATCAAACCAGTCTCAGGACTGAAGACCACAACAACAACAACAGATGTACCTGGTATCATGTGATAGTACACTGTACCAGATGCATAAAAATTGCTACAACAAACAGTTTTTGTTTGTTGTCAGATCACTACTATCGTCACTTGTGTAGTTGGAAAAAAAAAATTGCCTCATTTTCACAGTGGAAAATAGCAGCTCACAAAAGGGCTCTAGGAGAAATACACTACCACTACAGTTTTTGTCCTATACCACAAAAATAAAATTACAAAAATAAATAAATAAACAAACTGATCACATGTCAAATATAACATCAAACAATTTGACTTTGCAAAGGGATTAAAGCGTTAATGCTTAAAGACTGCCCAAGCATTGTTACTTTACAGTAAGAATGTTTGTCAGCATGGAAAGTTACCACACAATTGGCAAACGCTACAGCGACATCATATGAACATTCCACAGCCTTTGCAGTAACAAAATGTTAAAAATCGGCACTACAGAGATTGCTCAGAGCCAACAACAACTGACGACTGCTAACTTCAAATTATAGCTGACAGGTAGTACCTCAGGAACTTACTGTAACTGCACTGTGACTTTTTTTGCAGATAATGGGGAGAGCTGTGTTGACTCACACAGTACACAACCATCTCGACACATTCAGTGGGGTCTCTAGGTGTCCATTATGTACTACAGTACAAACCCCCGGGGAATGTAGTGCACAAAGAATTGTGGTGTACATGGAAACCGGTGGATGGAAAGCGACATTCTTTTTGAGGAGCACTAGTGAGAAAATTTAGAGAAATGGCTGTTGACACTGACTGCAGAACAATCTACTGCGACTAATGTACATTCCATGTAAGGGCCATGTAGACAAGTTTAGAGAGATTAGGGCTCAGTCAGAGGCATATAGACAAGTCATTTTGCCCTCACTCTGTTTGTGGTGCAACAGGAAAGGAAATTACTAGTGGTGATACAGGGTGTCCTCCAGCAGAACTTGGATCAGTGATATTGTATTCCTTTCACAATAAGTGAAGCATTTCTTTGATACCTGATGATCCTTGTAGAAGGATGCAGAAATGGCCAGGTACCAATGAATGTCTCAAGTGTGAAGACCCACAGATTCAGCACATAGTTGAGTCAGTCTGGTTTTGGTCTGGTGTCACCTATGGATATCAAATGCCTCTAATAACTAGTAAGTATAATTTGAGAGCTGTGCAGTATCAGAACTGAATCCTCCAACCTACTGTCTAGCCAACATAATGTCAAAATTTCAGCAATGGGTCTCTCGACAAATAGTGCACTATGGCATAGGTCCTGTTCTTAGCATGCATTTATTGTAATTTCCTGCTTAATGCAAAGTCCTAAGCGAATGGAATAAAGCACGGCAATTCCTGTATATAAGAAGAGTAAAAAAATGGACCCACAACATTACAAACCAATATCCTTAAAATTGGTTTGCTGCAGAATTCTTGAATGTATTTTCAGTTTGATTTCCACAAGACAGAAAAGCTTCTGTTCACAAATCAGCACAGATTTAGAAATCATCGTTTGTGTGAAACTCGACTTGCCCCTTTCTCACAAGATATCCTGCAAATCAGCGATGAAGGGAACAGGCAGATTCCACATTGCTATTTCCAGAAAGTGTTTGCCACAGTGCGCCACTGCAGACTGTTGATGAAGGTCTGAAATTACAGATTAGGTTTCAAGATATGTGAATGGCTCGAGATGACTTCTTGTGTAGTAGAAGTCAGAATGTCGTCGTTGATGGTGAGTGTTCATCACAGGCAGGGGTATTGGGGTTATTCTCAGGAGTGCCCCGGGGAAGTATGATAGGACCATTCTCATTCTCTATACAGGGTGTTACAAAAAGGTACGGCCAAACTTTCAGGAAACATTCCTCACACACAAATAAAGAAAATACGTTACGTGGACATGTGTCCGGAAATGCTTAATTTCCATGTTAGAGCTCATTTTAGTTTCGTCAGTATGTACTGTACTTCCTCGATTCACCGCCAGTTGGCCCAATTGAAGGAAGGTAATGTTGACTTCGGTGCTTGTGTTGACATGCAACTCATTGCTCTACAGTAATAGCATCAAGCACATCAATACGTAGCATCAACAGGTTAGTGTTCGTCAGGAACGTGGTTTTGCAGTCAGTGCAATGTTTACAAATGCAGAGTTGGCAGATGCCAATTTGATGTATGGATTAGCACTGGGCAATAGCCATGGCGCGGTACGTTTGTATCGAGACAAATTTCCATAACGAAGGTGTCCCGACAGGAAGATGTTCGAAGAAATTGATCGGCGTCTTAGGGAGCACGGAACATTCCAGCCTATGACTAAGCGACTGGGGAGACCTAGAATGACGAGGACACCTGCAATGGATGAGGCAATTCTTCATCCAGTTGACGATAACCCTAAGATCAGCGTCAGGGAAGTTGCTGCTGTACAAGGTAACGTTGACCACGTCACTGTATGGAGAGTGCTACGGGAGAACAAGTTGTTTCCATACCATGTACAGCGTGTGCAGGCACTATCAGCAGCTTATTGGCCTCCACAGGCACACTTCTGCGAATGGTTCTCCAACATTGTGTCAATCCTCATTTCAATGCAAATGTTCTCTTTACGGATGAGGCTTCATTCCAACATGATCAAACTGTAAATTTTCACAGTCAACATGAGTGGGCTGACGAGAATCCGCACGCATTTGTGCAATCACGTCATCGACACATATTTTCTATGATCGTTTGGGCAGGCATTGTTGGTGATGTGTTGATTGGGCCCCATGTTCTTCCACCGACGCTGTATGGAGCATGTTATCATGATTTCATACCTGTGCTGCTAGAACATGTGCCTTTACAAGTACAACACAACATGTGGTTCATGCACAATGGAGCTCCTGCACATTTCAGTCGAAGTGTTTGTATGCTTCTCAACAACAGATTCGGTGACCAATGGATTGGTAGAGGCAGACCAATTCCATGGCCTCCACACTCTCCCGACCTCAACCCTCTTGACTTTCATTTATGGGGGCATTTGAATGCTCTTGTCTATGCAACCCCGGTACCAAATGTAGAGACTCTTCATGCTCATATTGTGGATGGCTGTGATACAATACGCCATTCTCCAGGGCTGCATCAGCGCATCAGGGATTCCATGTGACGGAGGGTGGATGCATGTATCCTCGCTAATGGAGGACATTTTGAACATTTCCTGTAACAAAGTGTTTGAAGTCATGCTGGTACATTCTGTTGCTGTGTGTTTCCATTCCATGATTAATGTGATTTGAAGAAAAGTAATAAAATAAGCTTTAACATGGAAAGTAAGCGTATTTGGACACATGTCCACATAACATATTTTCTTTCTTTGTGTGTGAGGAATGTTTCCTGAAAGTTTGGCAGTACCTTTTTGTAACATTCTGTATAGACTGGTGGTCCAAAACATTATGACCTGCTTAATAGCTTGTTTGTCCATCTTTGGGACAAAATACATCACTGATTCTGCGTATCAGGGATCAGACAGCTTGTTGTTACGTTTGAGGAGGTATGAAGCATTAGATGTCTACACACAGGTCTTGTAATTCACGTAAATAACATATCACTGATTTGCATACGTGGTAATGATGCTCGATAGTGATCCAGATGGGTTCTTTAGGTTTACATCAGGCAAATTTGGCCACCAAGACATCAACGTGACGTCACTATAATGCTTTTCAAACCTTTGTAGCATGATTCTGGCTCTGAGATACAGACATTTACACTGCTGAAAAATGACTTCGCTGTCGGGGAAGACATCAAGCATGAAGGGACACAGGTGATTCACAGCTGTCGGCATGTCTTCGATTACTACATGCAAGTGCAGGAGAATGTCTCCCAAGCATAATGCTGCTCCCACCAGCCAGCATCCATGGTGTGCTGCACATTTGGAGCTGCCATTCACCTCAATGATGGTTTTTGTGGAGACACCTATCAACCTAGTGTAGCAAAAATGGGATTCACCCAAAGAGCCAACATTTCCATTGATTGATGGTTTAATATGAATGGTCCTGTGCCCACTGCAATCACAACTGATGATGTTGTTGTGTAGACATGTGAACATGTAGGAGTGGTCTGTTGCGGAGCTCCGTGTTCCAGAATTTACAATGAACAGTGTGCTATGGAACACTTGTGCGTGCACCAGCATTGTGCTCTTTCAGCAGAGTTGCTACAAATCACCATCTATCCTACATTGCAGCCAGACATGCCGCCAAACCCCAAGTACTGTGAAGAGTCATGGATGTCTAACCATTTAGCACCTAGTGATAGATAGCACATGAACATTTGACCAGCATTGCCACTTTTGAGATGTGTGTCACAGGCTCAGCATAATAATAATCTGACATTTATCAAAATCACTTATCTCAACTGATTTCCCCATTTGCAGCCCATATCTTCCCTAAAGTGAGTCCCCATCTGTGTCTGCTCTATTTACATATTTTTGTTACTGCATCACATGCCCGCAATGCCACTAGCAGTGGGCAGTGGTCATAATGTTTTGGCTAATAAGTGTACATTAAGGATCTGACAGCCAACGTGGCCAGCACTATGAGGCTGTTTGCTGATGACGCTATTGTGTATGAGCAAATGTCGCCGTTGAGTGACTATAGGAGGATATAAGATGACTTAGACAAAATTTGTGATTGATGAGATGAATGGAAGCTTACTGTAAATATTAAAAAAATGTAGGTTAATGCAGATGAGAAGGAAAAAAAATCCCATGATGTTTGAATACAGCATCAGTAGTATGCTGCTTGACAGTCACGTCAATTAAATACCTAGGCATAATGTTGCAAAGCAGTAAGACATGAAACAAGCAAAATTGGTTGTAGGGAAGGCAAATGGCCAAATAAGTTTATCGCAAGAATTTTAGGAAAGTGTAGCTTATCTGTAAAGGACACAACACTAGTGTGACCCATTGTTTAGCATTGCTTGAGTGTTTGGGATCTGCATGACACTGGATTAAAGAAGACATTGAACCAATTCAGAGATTTGTCACCAGTAAGTTTGACCAGCACATAAGTATTATAGAGATGCTTCATGAACTCAAATAGTAACCCCTGGAGGGAAGATGATATTCTTTTCACAAAACACCATTAAACTATTTAGGTACCTCGTACTTGAAGCTGACTTTAGGTCGATCCTACAGTGACCAATTTACAATTCATGTAAAGGCCACAAAGACAAGAGAAATTAGGGCTTGTACAGAGGCATATAGACTATCATTTATCTATAGCACTATTTGTCAGTGGAACAGGGCAAGAAATTACTAAGGTGGCTTGTGGGTTATGTACGTAATTTTAATCAGCATGATAGATACATTTTTGTACATGTTTACTTTCAAGGAACTTTGTTGTGCTGTTCTTTTTTAATAAAAACAAATACAAAGCTCGTGTGGGGTATGTATGTAATTTTAATCAGCATGATGGATATATTTTTGTACATCTTTACTTTCAAGGAACTTTGTTGTGCTGTTCTTTTTTAATAAAAACAAATACGAAGCTCGTGCTTATTCACTCCATTCCTGGCTGATGAAAGTATCTATTGTAATTATCATCTTTCTCATGTTTGCAGTACCTCAGAACCCTCTGTCAATTGTATTTCTTTTTATTTGGCATTTATGGTGTGGACATCTTGGAATTCACGAGCATCTATTCTGTTATCAGAAACATTACATTCTCTTCAGACCATTCTGCTGCTCAAAGATCTTGAGTTGAAGACAAAAGTTCACTGATGAAACACCAGAATTTAGCTCTTTCTCTCCTGCTCTCACCAATGCAGAGATGATGGAGACTTCGTTTGACAGTTCACCGAAAGACTGATAATGGGCAGAACATGAGTGAACACCTGTCAATGCTAACCAAATGCAACAGAATGGTGTCTGCTTGTGCTCAGCTACTGTTCAGAGCCACAGAGAATTCTTGTTCATTTGTGTCCGCTCCAGGGAAAAATGAGTTTCAGACCTGCAGTCCAGTCTTTTAAGTTTAGCAGGCAGATGGATCAGTCATGTTTTGGGCCAGTATGGTATACAGATGTCTGACATATCTCATTTCTAATGAGGCTATTTGAGGGCTGTGCAATATGATGATAGGATCCTCGAACCTACTGTCGTGTCATATAGTTGACATTTGGATGATCATTGGTTGTGTTTCAAGATGACAATGCACAAGTACACCATGGGATACGAATGATGGAGGAAATCAAAGCCAAAATGAGGGCAGCTCAGCCTGTATTATTGTAAAATATTAGGAGAGAGAGAGTCACGGACATGATATGCGAGTTGAGATGGTAATCACAAAAAGAAATACTTTTTTGCTGTGGCAAGAACTTTTCACAAAATTCCAGTCTCCAACTTCATCCTCCAAATGCAAAAACATTTTCATTTTCATAGCACTCATCTTCATAGGGAAAAATGATCGTTATAATAAAACACAACAAATCAGAGATCACACAGAGCAATTTAAGTGTTACTTTTCCCCACACATTGTTCAAGAGTGGAACGGTAGAGAAACAGTATGAAAGTGGTTTGATAAATCCTCTGTCAGGCACTGAGCTGTGAAATGCAGACATTTCATATCCCATAAGCACGGTGGTTGTGGAGGTCTAGTGGGTAGCGCACTAGACTCCAATCAGGAGGTCCTGGGCTCGATTCCCCATAAAACATAAAAGGTTGGGATTTTTCCTTGTTCCAGTGACTGCAGGATGGCCCCAGGTGACGCCAACCTGCTATCAGGTGACTCCTGGGGATATTTCCCACGGGTAAAAGGAAGCTGAGGTGATAGGCCATAACCCTCTCCCTCCTAGTGCCACGGTGAACAAAGGCTGCACCCTACCTGCTGTCAGGACAACTGCCCAGTCACTGCCTGTCATCATAGACCTTACTTTTACTTTTATGTTGTATGCATCTGAACAATTACTTTAACACAGAACAAATACGGAAATGAACAAGACCAGAATAATTAACATATTCTGTTGGATTTTCTGTTGCTGCTATATCATAAATTAAACAACAACAGAAAGACATCTTCAATCAATTCTTTAAAATTCATGACATAAAAGTATTGTATAAATCATTAAAACTCTACTGTACTCTATTGAAATTGTAATACTCCTGGGTAGATGCCAACGTTAGCATGAAGCTAGAGCCAGTGTGGACATGGTTTTTAGGCCGTTGTCCACATCCGACTAGATGAATAGCAGACTGGTATGCACACCCCACATCAGTTACATGATCCTCAAACATTTTGACAACGTTCTCACACTTTCACACACGATAATATTAGATACATACAGATACAGGGTACATAACTTTCACCCTGGTGTGGGTTGGAAGGGGGGGAGGGGGGGGGGGAGGTGGCATGGAAAGGGCATCTGGCCACAATTTACCACTAATACTGCCAAATCCACATTAACATGCTGAGACTGTGATAGCAGGGGATAAAGACTAAGAAAAGAAAAAGTAAAATGTATCAAAGTTGTGAGGTAAAAGTCTGTGCCCACTGCCAGAAGAAAATTCACTCCAGATTTAATGTTGCAACAGTGCATATGGAGTACATGAAATGATCACATTTACAGATCAATACTGCAAATGCTTCTCAGCTAGCATGTATCGACCCGTGCCAAAACACACACAGTATGTCGTGTAGCCCTCACTGGTGACAATGCAGGCACTGACTATGGCATTCAGTCGATAGTACAGATGGCAAAAACTGTCCTGAGATAAATTATGTCACACATGCTCAATCTGTTCACATAGTTATGTAAGAGTTGTTGGCTGACAAGTTGCACGAGTCACTTCTCATCCCATGTTCCCACATGTGCTCGGTTGGAGACAAACTCGTAGAACATGCTGGACCGGGAAGTCACTCCTCATCTTTCGGAGAACACTGAGTTTCATGGGCAGCGTGTGGGTCCGCACTATACTGTTGGAACAGTACATTACCTTCCAGTTGCAAGAATGCAAAAATAACGGGTGTAAAATCATTCTGCATGTACCAAGTGCAGAAACACCACAGATGAATGAGAGTTGTAGTTTATTGCACCCCAGACCGTAAGGCCTGGGGTGGGGCCACTGTATCTTGGACAAATGCACTCTACAAGAGAGTGCTCACCAGATTTACGTCATTTGCTGATACGACCATCACTTGTGTGCGAGCGGAATCTGCTTTCATCACTTGCAACCATGGCGTGCCATGCCATCCTCAAAGAGATCCTCTGATGGCACCACTCGAGCCATGCATGTCAGTGCTGAGGCACGATTGGAAGACAGGATAGATGTGTGCACGTCCATAACGCAATTGGCAATAACTGCTTCGCAACAGTTTGTGTTGACACATCTGGGGCTCACAAGACCTTTTATCTGTGCTGTGGTAGCCATACAATCTGCAACTGCTGCCCTTTCAGTACAACAATCCTAGTGAGCATCTGTGCTGTGTGGATGTCCAGAACCTCGACTACGTGTGTGAGAATGTTCACGTGACTACTGATACTAGCAACGTTGCATAACTGACGCAGCACATTCAACTTGTGTGGAAATTCCCCCGAAAGGACCATCCTGTCACTCGGAAGCCCACAATTTGACCCCTTTTTAAACTCACTCGTTGGCTATAAGAATCACGAGTGTGCCTTCCTGGCATGGTTGCCTGCTTGCTTCACATGTCTGCATCACACTGGCTGTGAGCATTTCCTATTAAAGGGTAGACACATATAGCATTCTGATAGCTATGCCATTACACTATCTGTTGGCGGATGACACTGAAACCATTGCCAGTACATCTACTATTCCCAGGTGACATGTGTTGTCATCAGAACAAAATTGACATTGTATTTCCAGGTGTACAATATAAGCTGTATCAGCAGAAACATGTGACTAAAAAGATGCTAGCCTTACATTATTCTTGCACATTATCATTATCTTTGATGTTAATATGACAAGAAACATGAGAAATGCAATATCGAAAGTGAAGTTCATGGGAGACATCTATGAACCGTTCAAAGTAAAGACAGGAGTGAGGCATGAGGATGGCCATCACCTACTCTATTTAACTCAGTTCTGGAGAAAATAATCAGGACATGGGACAAAAGAGACAGATGGGTGAAGACTGAACCGTCGCCCTCCAAGTGCCGTGCCAAACAAAGAAAGTTGATGATTGAAATTTTAAGAACCTGCTCCAGCAAAATGCTTTTGCTTTAATGACTGCCACCCCAATTCACATGCGATATCTGTGGCATGCACTTTCCTGTTTGCCAATAATACAAAATGAGCTGCCCTTCTTTGAACTTTTAAATGATGTCTCCTGTCAGTCCTATCTGGTAAGGATCCCACACCATGCAGAATACTCCAAAAGAGGACTGACTAGTATAGTTGTAGATAGTCTCTTTAGTAATCCTAATCTTCTAAATGGTTTACTATTAAATCACAGTCTTTTGTTTGCTTTCCCACCGCATTATCTATGTGAGCATTCCAATTTAAGTTATTTGTAAATGTAATTCCTAAGTATTCAGTAGACTTCACAGCCTTTAGATCTGCGTGAATTATCATGTAACCAAAATTTAGTAGATGCCTTTTACTACTCATGCGGATGACATAACAATTTTTATTCTTTAATGTCAGTTACCACTTTTTGCATCATATGGATAGGTAGCCTAAATCATTTTGCAGTTCATTTTGATCATCTGATCACTTTACAAGACAGTAAATGATTTGCAAGACTGTAAATGATAGCATCATCTAAGAGGACTGCTCAGATTCTCTCTTAAATTGTTAATGTAGATCGGCAACAGCAGGTAGTCTACAACACTTCCTTGAGGAATGTCAGATATCACTTCTGTTTTACTTGATGAATTTCCATCAATCACTATGAACTGTGACCTTTCTGACAGGAAACCACACATCCAGTTGCACAACTGAGACAATACACCATAGGCACACAATATGATTAGAAAATGCTTGTGAGGAACTGTTTCAAAAAGTCTTCTGGAAATCTACAAATATGGAATCAATTTGAGATCCCCAGTCGACAGCACTTATTACTTTGTGTGACTAAAGAGCTAGCTGTGTTTTAAAAGGTCGATATTTCTGAATCTATCTTGGCTATTTATCAATGAATCATTATCTTTGAGATAATTCATAATATTCAGACACAATATATGTTCCAAAATCCTAATGCAAATCAACATTAGTGATATGAGTCTGTTATTTATCAGGTTACTCCTCTTTTCTTTCTTGAGCATTGGTGTGACCTGAGCAACTTTTCAGTCCCTAGGTATGGATCTTTATCAAATGAGCGGCTATATATGATTTCTAATGGAGCTATTGTATCAGTATTCTCTGAAAGAAACATAACTTCTTTATTACACTGAGGAGAGCTACTACTAAGTTACTCACAGTTGCAGTTGTTCTTGATTTGAATACTGCAATATTTACTTTGTTGTCTTTGGTGAAGAAATTTCAGAAATCCGTGTTTAGTAACCCTGCTTTAGTAGCACTGTCATCAGTAACATTACCACAGCTATTGCACAGTGAAGGTATTGGTTGTGTCTTGCCATTGGTGTACTACACATTCAACCTGAACCTCTTTGGATTTTCTTCCAGATTTCAAAATGAAGTTTCACTATGGAAACTATTAAACACATCTTGCACTGAAACCCACCCTAAGTTTCGAGCTTCAGTAAAACATCGCTAATCTTGGAGATTTTGCATTCTTTTAAATTTTGACATGCTTTTTTTCATTGCTTCTGCAGCTGAGTTTTGACATATTTTGTGCACCACCCTTTTAATTTATTTGGTATCCTTTCAGTTTATTTGGTATATATCTCTTAATTGATGTCGATACTATTTCTCTGAATTTAAACCATCTCTGGTCTACACTTACATAGTCAGACTTGAAGGAGTAGAGACTTAGCAGAGACCATCTCCTTGGAAGGCATCAAGTTAATTTTTATCTGCTTTCTCATTAAATGCCCTATTGTGTAGGGCTGAAAATTAATAGAGATAAGGCAAACAGAATGTGCAAAGTAAGTGGAAATTACTCGTCTCTTCCCCGATTACAGTGCAATAGAAGATACTACAAGATGTTGACAGATTGCCATATCTCGGTAGCTTTATATGTAATAATGAGGTCACAGATGCAGAAATCACCAGCAGAACTGGAAAATTGGTCCATATGTCAATTAGGTCTGTAATATGTCAACAAAGCTTTGACTGTACACCTTTATCGTTTTTATGTGTGAGACTTGGAAAATGTCAGTAAAATCAGCACACAGTCTCCATATTTTTCACCAACAATGCTAGAGATGAATTATGAAGATGTTAACCCAACCAAGTTACAAACGATGAAGTGCTGAGAATACGAGGTCTACACAGCCTGCACAAAATTATTGTTGAAAGAAGACTGAAGATTGCAGGTTATGTTCTACGCATGTAAGGTGGAAGAATCCCAAAATCAACACTGTTGTGGAAATCAATGGACAGATACAGATGTACAGGAAGACCTTTTAACACCTGGAACTTTTGCAATGAATCTTCAATGCATGGACACAAACTTGGAGGAAGGTGAGAACTTGGCAGCTGATCGAGTGAACTAGTGGAAACCAATTCCTTGTATGGTACACAGTAAATCTGAGTAAGTTAGTAAGTAAGTAAGTAAGTAAGTAAGTAAAGTAAGTACAACTGGGGATTTTGCAAAACTGTTGGATGATCGATATTATTGTCTAGATTTGACACTGTTGGACTTCTACCTTTTTCTTGATGTGTATTCTTCAAATTGTGAGTTTTATGAGAAAGCTGATAGGTACTTACCAACCAACCTTCCCTCAGATGAACTGACATTGTCTCTTTACAAATTCTACTGTGCTAACAATTATCTACTGAGAATCCTCGACTTGGTCTCCGCAGCTCAAATCAGCCAGTTTCTTTTAAATTTCTGTCTTTGGCTATAATTGTCTTCCAAGTATGGTGACACAACATCCTGTCATGAAACTTTTGCCTTTACACTTGTTTACTTTTCTGGACACTGCCTTTTTCTGCACTGTGCACTAAATACACTATGTGAGTAACGCCGAATCTCCAACAACCAATCGTGAACTGTAAACAGTTGTAAACTCTACCAGGGCACATAACAAACAATTAACATTTGTGTTTTAGTGTTCTAAGCTGTGAGGTCATCAGCGGACAAATAATTTAGTACCTATTCCTGGACAGCCGGAGTGGCCGTGCGGTTCTAGGCGCTACAGTCTGGAACCGAGTGACCGCTACGTTCGCAGGTTCGAATCCTGCCTCGGGCATGGATGTGTGTGATGTCCTTAGGTTAGTTAGGTTTAATTAGTTATAAGTTCTAGGCGACTGATGACCTCAGAAGTTAAGTCGCATAGTGCTCAGAGCCATTTGAACCTATTCCTGATGTGCTATTGTTTGGAACAACAACTGACGTGATCCAAAATATTACTTTCTTTTATTATAGCTTCACTTGTATTTTGTTTAATGATTACCAATTTCAGTATCAAATTCCATCATCAAGCCACTATATGATCAGAAAGCATAGTGTATCGTTAAAATATTGTTTAATAAACAGATTACCATTATATCATCATTCCTTAAAGTAATGTCCAAAGTGGAAGGACAGATGATTAATTTTGAGTATATACAAAAGTCAGAGTACTGTACCGGATATGAAAGAGGGAAAACCAGAAGGGCAGTGAGAGACGGGTGCCTTCTATCACCTTACTTCCTTAATATGTTCATCAAGGAAGTAATAACAACAACAGGTAATTTCTGGAATATGCCAAGGAAATGTGATAGGACCATTACATTTACAATGTATATAAATGATCCAGTAGAAAGTGTCAGAGGCTCCTTAATATTGTTCACAGGTACTACACTTGTCCATCAGAAAGTAGCAACAACAGAAGGCAGTATCACTTTGCACAACGACCTGCAGGGGATTGGTGAATGATGCAGGCTCTGGCAGTTGACCCTACACATAAATAAATGTAACATATCACACACACATACACACACACACACACACACACACACACACACACACACACACACACACACACACAGGAAAAGAAATCCAATACTGTACAACTACACTATTAATGACAAATTGCTGGAAACAGAATCTACCATAAAATATCTAGAAGTAACTATCCAGAGCAACATTAAAGTGGAATGACCACATAAAACAGCAATAGAAAAGCAGATGCCAGACTAAGATTCACAGGAAGAATCTTAAGTGAATGTAAATTACCCCTGTGTCCTTAACCAGTAGGACTGACAGAAGAGAGAAAGAAGATCCAACGAAGTGCGGAGTGTTTTGTCACAGGATCATTTAGTCACTGTGAGATCATTACAGAGATGCTCAGCAACTCCAGTGGTAGATGCCATAAGAGAGCAGTTGTGCATCACGGAAAGATTTACTACCCAAATTTTGAGATAGTAATTTCCGAGAAGAGTCTGACAACATAATAGTTTCTCTCATATACAATTCACGAAATGATCACGAGAAGAAAATTTGAGAAGTTAGAGATAATACAGAAGCATACTGACAGTCATTCTTCCCAAGCACTGTTCACAAGTGGAACAAGGCAGAGGAGATCAGTTGGTGGCATGAGACGTACCCCCTGCCATACACAGTTAGGTGGTTTTTGGAGCATGATGTCGATATGGAAACTTAATTGCATGCATATACACTGCAGATTGATGTCATCGCAATAGTAAATCAGAGTAGGAACTAAATAAAATATTTCAGGCCTTAAATCAAGAAGTGGTAAAAGTAAAGCTAAAAATGAATACAAAGAAGACAAAAGTTATGGCTACGGACAAGAAAGGAGGTGGAGGTAGAACTGACACAAGAACAGGCAATGAGCAACTCAAGAAAGGAACTGAAATTCAATATCTCAGTAGCACTTTGCAAGAAAACAATCAATATTTCAAGGCATTCAAGAAAAGAATAGCACAGGTGAAGAGTTCCTTCCAAAATAAGAAGAAGCTGCAACTGAATAAACATATCAGCTTCCACATTAAGAAAATATTTGTAAAGACCTTTGTGTGGAGTGTTCTGACACACAGATGCAAAATCTGTACATTAGAAAAGCTAAAGGAAGCTCGCCTCAAACCTGCTGAAATGTGGTTCTGGAGGAGAAGTACAAGAACTAGCTGCATTGACAGAAAAATTAAAGGAAATAGGAGAGAAGAAAGAACCACTGAAAGTTACAGGCCAGGGCAAAGCAAAATACACTGGACGCTTAACTGGAGACGATAATCTTTTAAAAAAATTTCTGAAGGCAAGATCGTAGGTAAGAAAACAAGGGGATGACTGAGAACATCCTACTTAAACAATATGATAAATGAATGGGATTTTCTTCACACATGGAAATGAAGACAACTGCTGGAGAGAGGAAGCTGTGGCTGCAGAGACAAGGTTTAACCTTTTGGAAGAGTAAGGACAAACTAATACAAAATATGAGTCTGCATGGTAGCTACATATGGAATAAATGACAACTTCTTGTGTGCATTCATCAAGTCACCTACCCCAGTAGGTGTCTTATCTACTAAAAGTAAATGTCACTGTTATGCTTTCAATAGATGTGAACTGCACCCTGAAAATGGTATGTCTAGTTTGCAGTTGTACAGAAGCTTTTTATTTTGAAAAATGGTTCAAATGGCTCTAAGCACTATGGGACTTAACATCTGAGGTCATCAGTCCCCCAGACTTACAACTACTTAAACCTAACTAACCTAAGGACATCCCTGCCTGAGGCAGGATTCGAACCTGCGACCGTAGCAGCAGCACGGTTCCGGACTGAAGTGCCTAGAACCGCTTGAACACAGTGGTCAGCTTTTATTTTGCAAAGAAATTTTTGATAATAAGATGAACTGATGCTGGTACTTGCTACTGAAACCAGTAGTACTTAGACACAACAAAAATGTGACTACAGAATTAAGAATAATTTTTCCAAACAATGGAGTTTTTTTTTCAAAACAACACCACAATAGAGGAAACTTACTTTAAACTAAAGACACAAAAGAAAAAAAGAGAAACTGTAAAGATCTTGAGTCTCATTAGACTCTCTTGGGAGGAAAATATAAGATATTTAATTGGTAAACTTGCAAGGCATACTTTTTTACGTTGTATAAACTACGAAACAGTTAGCATCGTCAGCTAAAATTTACTTCCTCTGTCTTAATATACCTTCCTTCACTTACAGCTGCAGTGTGGAGACAGGGGTGAGGGTGGGAGCGGGGATGGGGGTGAGGGTGAGGGCGTACTGCTTTAAAATGGTGATTATTGTATTGATATTCTTAACAACAGATTTATATCTTTTGCTTATGAAAGTCTGCATGCAATGACAGCTGCATTAGTAATACCTTCACAGGGTCGTATTCAAGTTGCAAGGCTAGAACTATGCCAGCCATGACACGCTCCCAGCCTTTCCTCCTTGTGATCTGGTTGTAGCGTCGGGACTGCAGGGTGTCTAAGCTGATGTTCAGACCGTCAAGCCCTGCCCTCTGCAAGGCAACCAGCTGTCTTGTCAACATGAGGCCATCGGTTGTCATTAAGACACTTTCGAGATATTTTATTTTCTTCAAGGCACCTGTGAAACAGCAAATTATTCTAATGAAACTGAAACAAATAATTTGTAACATTGCTGCTGCATATGAAACAAAACTCCAGTTGAAAAATTGAAAATACAAATTCCTTAAAAGTTAACTGTACATTTGCCCTAATACCAAGAGATATGAAGGGTTAATAATCTGAATTGAAGAATGCAAGTTAAGATAGCAATGAAAAAATAATTAGAGGCATAAGATCACCTACTGCAACAGGGAAATGGGAATCAATATGAACCATTACCCAGCTACTGTCAACTGATTCCATGTCTCCATGCACACTGTATAAACCACTGTGGGTTGTACGACAAAGTACATTCTTGTACCACACATTACGGGTTTTCCCCATTCAATGCTCATGTGGAGTGTGGGAAGAATGATTCTTTAAATGGTTCTGTGCATGCTGTAATTAATCTTGCCTTCATGGTCCCTATAGGAGTGATACATATGCGGTTATTGTATAATCCCTAAATACCTCACTTAATACAGGTTCCTGAAATTTCATAAGTTAGGTTTTGTCATATATTTGGCATCTATCTTCACTTGTCTGGCATTTCCAATTTTTAGTAGCTTCTTGATGCTCTCCCATGCATCAAATAAATCTATGATCAATCATGCTACACTATTTTGTATGCATTCAATGTCTGCCATTAGCCTTATTTGTTATGGGTCATACTTAAGCAATATTCTAGAATGGGCCACACAAGTATTTTGTAAGCAATGTCCTCTATAGACTGATTGCATTTTCCAGTATCTTACCAACGAATTGAAGTCTGCATTCTGCTTTGCCTACAAGTGAGTCTATGTCACCATTTCATTTCATCCAGATATTTGTATGAGTTGACCAATTAAGACTGTGATTATTTGATAATGTAGTCATACAATACTGTCTTTTTTTTGTTTTGTGATGTGCTCCAATTTACATTTCTGAAAACTTAAACTCAGTTGCCTATCTTTGGACCAAATTGAAATGTTATGATGTGACTCAAATTTGTGCATATTTTTTTCAGGCAATAATTCATTATAGACAACTCTATCATCCAGGAAAAGTATGAGGTTCCTTATAATATCGTCTTCCAGAACATTAAGGTACAACATTAATGTAATGATATAAATTACTATAACTGTATAAATAAGTTTATAAGTGTGTAAAATACATTGAACAATTTGTTACAACAAAACATTGTACTGGTATACTCAGCAAGATGTTAAATCAGCAGATAGCTACATTTTATGTTCAACATTTTGTGTACAGCATATATGCTGGAAAGGATTTATACCCAAATTAAATAAATCTGAAGAAATGGTAGTGTGTGTCTGGAAAAAAAATCCATAAAAACTCATACAGTCCAATTTGCTATTATGTCACTGTTACTGAAATATATTACAAAGTAACTGAATTCGATGAACATTCTCAGAGTACAATATGCCTCAGAGTGAAATGCACAGCAATGTCAACATTATTTTTCAAGGCTATGTTTGTGAAAATGGATGAAAGCAAACCACACATTTTGTTCTCAATCTGCGGAAGCATTATGCACTGTGAAACACTGTACTGCTGTTCTACATAAAAGCTGTCTCATTGCCAACATCTTTCCCCTGCTGGCGGTTCTACACTTCTCATCACTGATTCAACACGTTGTAAGATATTTTATGCTGTATGACACCACAGTCCAGTCTGGTTAGGACAGCATAAAAAAATTTATGAATTTCAGTATTGAAACTGGAACAGCAGAACAGCTCTCATCACACTGGCTATCAAATCGAGGTTGGATTACAGCCATGGGTACATCATTTCATGCTACACAACTGTATGTCATATGTCAGAGTTCTTCAACTGTAGTGGCTGGCGACTGGTGGCTGGCGACTGGTGGCATACCCATCTCTTGGCATCCTGTGAACAGACGTTCTCCACAGGTGACAGATTTGAAGAAAATGCTGGATACTGCAACAGTGGAACACTCTCTGTATCGAGGTAGCTCAGTACAGCTCAGGTGATGTGTAGTCTTGCATTATCCTGTTAAAAGATAGCATCACGGAGCCCTTGAAAATAGGGCACAGCGATAGGCCTTAACAAAACACAAATGCAATGTCTGCT
Source organism: Schistocerca serialis cubense (assembly GCF_023864345.2). NCBI lineage: Eukaryota > Metazoa > Arthropoda > Insecta > Orthoptera > Acrididae > Schistocerca > Schistocerca serialis. The sequence goes on along the minus strand of NC_064640.1, from coordinate 1,091,365,019 downwards.
GTCCAAATTACTGGCTATGTGAACCAGAGGTTGTGACATGTATCCAGTTGCACCCCATACCATCACATCACATGCTGGACCCGCATGAGAATGACAGGTACAATCTGGCCAGGTCTGTTGGCATTAGAGCCTCCACACACAAGTACATCAATTGTGACGATGTTGCAGAACCGAGACTCATCTGATACGATGACATAGTGCCATTCCTGTGTCTGGCATTGTTGTCAGTTGCACCGCTGTCAGTTCAACTCTCTCTAGAGCTGCATTAAGGGCTTGACAGTCTGTGCTGCTCCAGATACCATCACATTGTCTGTGTGGATACTTGTCTCACTGTATACAAGCCCACTTCCTGACTAAATGTACACAACTTCACTGCAGGATCACGTACGCATGAGCGAACACTTGTCTGCCATCTCAGGTGCTAGTTGGGTGGCACTACTGAGGCCCTCAATGCATTTAGCATGGCCCTCCTGAACCTACCAATTCTATGTTCGCACAAAATGAGATTCTGAGCAATGCAAGCAGCAATATAGTGAAACTGGAATGCTGATAAACATCTCTCCTTCTTCCATTACGCTTAACACGGTCTTCGTGTAAACAACCAACACTGAAATAGAATTTCTGAATGAAAAACCTGCTTTCTTGCATACAGAATATGCATGGGAGTGCTGAAAAGTAATGCCTCTGAATTTTTTATTCTGTTCTCAATATCGGTCGAGGCATGACACGTCACGCATATTACTTGGTCAACTTTCCCACTTCACTGACTCGTGGCACACCCCCTCCCGCAAACAGATGGAGTCGCAATAGGCAGCCCACTCTGACCAGAGATTGTGAATATGTTTACGGTGCACTTCGAGGAAGAGGCCCTGATGTCATCCAAATGGAAATCCATCTTCTTCTTTTCTTCTTCTTCTTCTTCTGTTATGTGGTTAACACACTTGTCATCTGGCCTCATGGAAGAGACAAACTCCACACGCCACAAAATCAAATTCACTATGGAGACCAAAGAAGATGGAAGACTACCATTCCTGGACATCATAGTCAGGAGAATAACGGACAGCACCCTGTGCCATAGCATGTATCTGACTCTAAAAAAAACATAAACGCAGTTCTCCCTATGGCACTGTGAATAATTTCAATAACAAAAACTGAGATGAATGTTGCAGCGTAAATTTAATTTCCATTTTGGCTTTGCATTCAAGATCAGTCTTACCTGAGAGTGCAACATTACATCTTTGGTTAATTTAATTATATGTTCGTTAGATTTTGGTTATAAGGCACGTTTTGCTGCCTAATGTCTCATCTCCAAATACTGGAAACAATCCATGGAGGAAGAGGAGTATGTAAGACATTGGTGGACCAGGTTGGAAGAATCTGTGAATTTCAATACTCTGTAGAAGAGCTCAATCATTTGAAAATAACTTTCAGACCTTGTGGCTATTCTAACAGATATACATAGGGCACTACGTTCTAAAATATTTGCATCTTTCACTGAAAAACAAGCAACTAGAGGAAAAGTTCTCTTGCCATTTGCAAAAACAGTCGCAGATGGCAACCGCCGAGTGCTATGAAGAGAAGGTATTGACGCAGTGCTTAAACCAAACTGAAGACCACAACAGCAGCCATACTCAAGCAAATTGCTATGCAGTAGTTTCAGTGAATTTGACAATGATGTGGCTGCTTTCATGGTGGCCCAGTCATATTGTGGGGTAGGGAATGTCAGTGACTGGGCTGGATTTGTAGGTGACAGATGGATTTTTGGCAAAGCCTTGTATCAATACCTCCTTAATTATTGAGCTGAAAAACTGTAAAAAACATTCATACAATAAAATCACACAAAAAAATTTCCTATTTCTGCAGGTATTGTGCCTTCTGTTTCTTTTTCATTACAAAAACATATTGATTCAAGTTTATAAAGTCACAACTATGTCACTGTGATTTGTGTAACACACATTCTGGAACATGTTCCAGGAATGTCATGAAACAGACAGCTTTAAATACTTACTCTAGCTCATCTTTCAAGACTTGCATGCCAACAACAACACCATCTATCCAATCTGTTTTTATTTCACTTTCATGTAAAGATTTCTCGACAAAGGATGTCATCTGCCATGTAGGCAGTGCAAGAGGAAATTCCACACTCACATTTGGGTAATCAAGTGGATTCTGTGTCTTGTCAGAACCAAGTACAATCAACCCAATTTCATTTTTACCACTGGTAAATATCTGGAAACATATTAAATGGTAAAAATGAGTTTTGTTTATAACAAGTTGTATACCAATTGAAACATCACATACAGATACTATTTATAAAATTATTTAATTGGATAGATAAAAAATCTACTCACCAAGCAGTGTCAGAACACACACATAAAAGACTGTTGTGATTGGCAAGTGTTTGGATCCAGTGACTCCTTCTTCAGGCTGAATGGTTGCAGGGGAAGCAAGAAGGGTGAAGGAAAAGGACTGGAGAGGTCTAAGAAAAGGGGTAGATTTTGGGAAAGTTACCCAGAACCATGGCTCATGGGTGACTTACCTTACAGGATGAGAAGGAAAGACTAATTGTTGGGGACTGCATCGGGCAAGATTCGGAAACCTGAGAGCTTAAAGGTGGAAGACAGGGTAATATGCAAGACAGAGATTACTACTAAAACTCTACATGAGATAATAAGAGTGAGAACCTAAGTGTATTGTATGCAACAGCTGTGAGAGGGGGCAGTGAAAATAGATGGGAAAGACAATGAAAGATGTAGAAAGCTAAAACGGAGTGAAGCAAAGAGTAATTACAGTGAAGAAAAGCTGAGACAGGAGAAATTAACGTAAATTGAGGCGAGGTGGGTGGTGAGAACCAAGGACAAGTTGTAGTGCTAGTTCCCACCTGCGGAGTTCTGAGAAACTGGTGTCTGGCGCAAGAATCCAGGTGGCATGTGTGGTGAAACAAGTGCCGAGGTCATGTATGCCATGTGGAGAGCATGCTCTGCAACAGGATATTGTGAGTTTCCAGGATATACACTATGACTATGCCCATTTATCCTAACTGATAATTTGGTGGTAGTCATGCAGATGTAGAAAGCTGAACAGTGTTTACATAATAGCTGGTATATGACATGTGTCGTTTCTATTTCTCACCTGATCCCCAGTTCTGTGTGACTTTCCCAAAATCCACACCTTTCCCTGGAACTCTCCAGGCCTTTTCCTTTACCTTTCTTCCTTCCCCTTCAATGTTTCTGTCTGGAAGAGCCACTGTCTTTTATGTGTATGTTCTGCTGCCGCTTGGTGAGTAGATTTTTTATCTATTCAATTAAATAATTTTATCAATAATTTATTGTTTTTGTTGTTATAGTTACTCTTTACAACCTACTTAAAATACATCACGTACCCTCCTCTCCACAATTCTTCGAACACATAGTTTTGCCTTTTGTAAAAAATCACTGCGTTTCTGTATAACATACTTGGAGTCAAAGTGTCCAACATCTATTACAATTATAAACAGAAGAAAGAAAGTCATTGTATTTATTGGCAGTATTATGCAATCAAATATTTTGAAAGAGTTCCAGTGGTATAAATTTACAATATCTTACAATTAAATATATACGTTTATTCTTTAAATCATTCAGGTGCGACCTACATGTCTGCTTTAGTTGACAAAGACGGGGAAGCCATGTCAACTAGGCATCAAAGACCGGTCCTAAAAAACACAATGACAGAAATGCATATCGTAGGTCATGGCAGCCAAAAAATGGATGCTATGAGTGAAAGAACAGGATTGTGCTTGGTGTATTGCTCCCTGCATTCTGCCTCCAGCAATAGCCGTCGCGGTCGAACAGAAAAGATGGTGACACCATATGTCATGCAGGTGCCGCCAGATCATTGATAGCCACAAAAAGGAGAGTGACACTCAAAACAGAACCTTGTGCAAGCCCCTTCTCCTGCAGGGGGGGATGCTACAGGAGGCACCAACCTGTACCCAAAAAGTGTGACATGGAAGAATGTTCTGGATAAAAATCAGGAGTGGGCCATGGAGGCCCCACTCCTTTAAGGTGGCAAGGATGTTATGGCACCATGTTGTATCATAAGATATATACGCAGATCAATGAAAACTGCAAGAAGGAACTGATGCTGAGCAAAAGCTGTTCAGATAGCACACTTCAAGTGGACTAAATTATCTTCAGTAGAGCGCCCTTGGCGAAAAGCACCCTGCATCGAAGCCAAAAGATCCGGAGATTCAAGGACACAATACAGCCTTCGACTAACCATATTTTCAAGTAACTTGCAGGACACTGATTAAACAATCTGGACGACAGCTGTCTGTTTGAAGATGCAATTTATCTGATTTCAAAATTGGAATAACGGCATTTTCTCGCTACTGGGAAGAGAATTCTGCATTGCACCAGGGATGGTTAAAGAAAGGCCAGGTACACTAGCGGAAAAATTTGCAACACCAAAAAATAATTAATGTAGAGTAATGAAATACCAGGAATATGTGGTGTCACCGCCAGACACCACACTTGCTAGGTGGTATCTTTAACTGGGCCGCGGTCCATTAGTACATGTCAGGCCCGCGTGTTGCCACTGTCAGGGATCGCAGACCGAACACCACCACAAGGCAGGTCTCGAGATACGGACTAGCACTCGCCCCAGTTGTATGGACGACGTAGCTAGCGACAAGCAAGTGTGGTGTCCGGCGGTGATACCACATTAAGAAGCTTTGGCTCTCGTGTTTGGTGTCACTAAGTTCCATGATTTCTTGTATGGTCGTCACTTTACCATCATCACCGACGCACAAACAGTTTGTAAATATTGCTGAAACAATGCAGGGGCGGATGCACACCCAAATGGCAGTCTTTTGAATCGGTACAAACCAAGATGCGTGTTAACCACCAAGACGCGCTGGTATTCGGCGTCCACTGGGATTTGCAAGTACGCATCTGCTAGGTCCAACTTCGAAAAGTATTTACCCAGTCCGCCGGGCGTGCTGCACGGCCCAGTAAACTGCCCTCGCACGCGTCTGCGCAGCTGCCGCCTCGCTCTAAACCAGGTGTGCCACGACAGCATACAACTGCAGTGAAATCATGCCTGCGGTGTGCTACTAAACATTCGCGTGAAAATTGGCTGTCACGCCAAGCTATTTGTTTTTACTGTAATAAGAAAGGACATGTTCAAAGTGTTTGCCAGAAAAAGCTCAGATCAGACACTCTTAATCATTCGAGGCCCTTTGCTTCGCGCCGGAATCGAACCAAGAATACTTAGGCTCGTGCACCTTCGCCCATGGACATTCATGTAGTTAATTCCACTTCGTCCAGTGCCACTGTCTCTAACAGTGACTGTGTTCTTCCCACAAATTCTGTGCGTCGATGTCGCCGGAACTCGCGTCAAGTCGCAAGTGCTTCTGTACCAGTGTCAGTTCAAATTGCACGAGACGGTCGCTCTTGTCGTCACCAGGACAATAAACTTTTTGTAGATTTGGACTTAAATGGCAAGGTCATACCATTCCAGCTCGATACCGGAGCTGCAGTTTCATTGCTCAATCATGACACGTACAAACAACTGGGCAAACCTCCGTTGCGTGCCGCAAATGTTAAGTTAAATAGTTATTCAGGTCAGAATATCCCTGTGTTAGGACAGTGCACCCTTCTTGCAACATTCAAGGGACAAACAAAACTTGTGTCATTTTACGTTCTTCGTTCTTCTACTGCAGTGAACTTGTTTGGTTTAGATTTATTTCAGTTGTTTAACATGTCTATAGTAAATCAGGTACTATCAGTGAACCAGCCTGTACCTCCGTGTACAGCGCAGAAATTCATTCGCTGGTCTATTTTCCTCTCGCAGTACCGCTATGATATCTTGTATCGGTCCACTGCTAAGCACGGAAACGCCGATGCGTTGTCCCATTTGCCTGTTGCTGAGGATAGAGCATTCGACTCTTCCGAACTTGCTTGTATGCTCATTGATTCGGAAACCGATGACGTGGTCAAATCGTTTCCAATTGATTTTCGTCGTGTAGCTACAGCCACAGCTGCTGACCCGGTCCTTGCTACCGTTTTGCGTTTTGTTGCTACGCAATGGCCTTTGTCAAAGTCTCGGATTGAGAATCCGTTGGTTCGCCGATTTTTTGCTCACAAGGAGAGACTTTTTGTTCGAAGTGGTGTTTTGTTGTTGCGTTCTGATAATGATCAGTCCAGAGTCGTGGTCCCACGTTCATTACAGTCCTCTGTTTTATGGCTTCTTCACCAAGGACATTGGGGTATAGTGCGAACGAAACAACTTGCTCGTCAGCACTGTACTTGGTTCGGCATCGATGCTGCGATTACGAATATGTGTCCTTCTTGCATGGCGTGTGCCGAACAACAATCAGCACCGCCGCGGAAAATCTTTGCATGGCCAAAAGCCACTTCCCCTTGGCAACGCTTGCACATCGATTTTGCTGGTCCATTCTGGAATGCTCGGTGGTTTGTTCTGGTAGATGCCTTCAGTAATTTTCCTTTTGTTGTCCGGATGTCTTCCACGACGTCATCTGCCACCATCCAAGCGTTGTCTGCTATCTTTTGCATTGAAGGTCTTCCGCAGACTATTGTTTCCGACAATGGCCCACAATTCATGTCCGCAGAATTTCAGTCATTCTGTCAGGCCAATGGTATTCAACATCTGACATCCGCGCCGTTTTTGCCTCAGTCAAACGGTGACGCTGAACGATTGGTCCGGACTTTCAAGTCACAGATGTTGAAGTTGAAAGAGTCGCATTCTCGGGAGGACGCGTTGTTGCTCCTTTTGTCTTCGTATCACTCTCAGCCCCGAGATGGTCGCTCGCCGGCTGAGTTGCTCCACGGTCGTCGTCATTGAACCTTGATGTCTTTGCTGCAACCGCCACATCAGGTTCCTGTGCAGCGGCAGACTTCTGCTTTTGCTCCAGGCGATGTTGTATTTTATCGCAACTATCGAGGTTCACGGCGTTGGCTCGCAGGGAGCATTCTTCGCTGCCTCGGCCGCGCGATGTATTTGGTTTTGGGGGCCTCTGGTGAGGTGCGTCGGCATCTCAATCAGCTGCGCCTCTGTCGTCGCACAGGTTCTGCCGCTCCCCATCTGCTTTGAGCGACGGTGTCATCCGGTCAGCGCCCTGGGGACCCATCTACTGGCTCGCCTCATCCCCAGGTGTTACCGACGATGCCTTCCATTTTGCCCCATGGCGATGCGCCGCTGCCGCCTCCGCCGCCGCCACCTGTTCTCCAGCCGGCGCCGGCACAGCCCCCAAGCGCCTCCCTGGGTCACGCGCCGCCGATCGCTTCCCGTGACCAGCTGTCCTCCGCCATGGAACTCTTGCCCGCTCCGGACCACATGGCGTCTTCGCGCGTCGGGTACCCCGACGCAATGGAGGCCGACCCTTCGGCCCCTCCTGTCTCTTTACGGGCACATACACCGCATGTTGACGTGCACCCTGGACTAGGTTTTCAGGCGTTTCCTAGATCCCCTCGCACCGAATGGCCGGGTGCGGGTGGCACAGCTTTGCCTGTTGTTAGTTTCCCCACCTCATCGCATACGTCAACATGGGGTCCTCCCCACAGCAGGCGGAAGCCTTATAACACGACTGTTCGCCGATTTGCGGGGAAGGAATGTGGTGTCACCGCCAGACACCACACTTGCTAGGTGGTAGCTTTAAATCGGCCGCGGTCCATTAGTACATGTCGGACCCGCGTGTCGCCACTGTCAGGGATCGCAGACCGAGCGCCACCACAAGGCAGGTCTCGAGATACGGACTAGCACTCGCCCCAGTTGTACGGACGACGTAGCTAGCGACTATACTGACGAAGCCTCGCTCCTTTGTCGAGCCGATAGTTAGAATAGCCTTCAGCTAAGTCAATGGCTACGACCTAGCAAGGCGCCATTAGTAACATTGCATGTATCTAAAGAGTCTCACTTGTATCGCCACATTCTCTAGATGTACCAAAAGGATGGATTAAAGTTTAGTATTACAGAAGCAACGTACTTTTCTTTATAGCATTCATTATGTATCCTGTTTCAGACCTCACGCACATCTGCATGAGCGTAGCACGTGCCTTTCGGCTTCCTCTCATTGTGTCTAGGCTGTCTTGTCTAGACACAACAGAATATATTTGTTGAGTCAACGTATGTAAAGTGATTAACGTTGCAGGATCAGAGATCAATGTGAGTGTGAGATAAGCCACTGCAAATGTAAATGTAAATGCTGGTACGCCGTTGTACACTTGTCATGTGTCGGTTTGTGGGATGGAGTTCCATGCCTGTTGCACTTGGTTGGCCAATATAAGGACAGTTAATGATGTTTGTGGATGGGTTGAAGCTGTCATCAGATGATGTCCAATATGTGCTCGATTGGAGGTAGAGCTGGTTATCGAGCAAGCCAATGCAATATGTTGACACACTATAGCATGTTGGCTTACAACAGCAGTATGTGAGCAAGTGTTATCCTGTAGGAAAACACCTCCTGGAATGCTGTTTGTGAATGGCAGCACAACAGGTCAAATAACCAGACGGACATACAAATTTGCAGTCAGCGTTCATGGGATTCATACAGACAGTTTTGTCAGTGGAAAAGCGAAAGCCATTGTTGATGCTCCAGGAGTAAAGACAATCAAGACATTGCTGAAGATGCCACTAAGTGTGACAGGTTCATAGAGAACTGCAATAGAAGGCAAAATCGTCAAAAAAAGGGAGCCGGAGATGCCCAGTGGGAGACAGGCCATTATAGGGTTAATGGCGATAGCAAAGAGAATGACACTCAGAATGGAACCCTGAGACACACCATTTTCCTGGATAAAGGTGTCTGACAAGGCAGACCCTTCATGCACCTTGAAAACTCGGTCTTTTAAAAATGTCTGAAGGAAACAGGGTAGGTGGCCACGGAAGCCCCACATGTGAAGAGCATGGAGGGTACTAGCTCTCTAGCAGGTGTCATAGGCCTTCTCCAATTCGAAAAACACAGCGACAATCTGGGATTTCTGCAGAAAACCATTTATGACATGGGTGGGCAAAATAATGAGACGGTCCACTGCAGAATGACGTGTTGAAAGCCACACTGTGCATTCATCAAAAATTGTGAGACTCGAGCCACCATATCAACCGGGCGTGAATCGTATGTCCCATCACCTTGCGAACACACTGGTAAGAGAGATGGAGTGGTAGCTAGAAGGAAGTTGTTGTGTTTGTGTGTGTGTGTGTGTGTGTGTGTGTGTGTGTGTGTGTGTGTGTGTGTGTCAGAGAGAGAGAGAGAGAGAAACATAGAGCTAATTTCGGCAAGAGCTGGATTTCCATCAAAAACTGAGTTGAAGTCTGCTGTTGTGGTCTTCATCCAACTACTGGTTTGGTGCATCTCACCAGCCTATTCCAGCCTTTCTAAGCCTCTTCAGCTCTGCATAGTATTTCAACCTAAATCCACTTAGAATGGTGAACCACCATTCAGAGAATAACTTTTTAACAACACAGTTTGACTTCTGTAAAGGCTTCTATACTGAGAATCCAACATAATATCTCACAAATTCAATTCCAGTAGAATTAAATAGTGGAAATTATCCCCTCTGTCATCTTGCCAAAGCCTTTGACTGTTTAGATTAAAAAATTCTGTGAGGGGAAGCTAAAATAGTATGGCATTAAAAGTCTTCCCCTTGCATGCATTGAGTTGTACTTTAACTACAGAAAATGGAAGGTCACATTAACAAATGATAAGACAGGAATAAGATTAAACTCAAAAAGGGAGAACATAAAATATGGTGTGGCACACAGTGTTTGCTGCCAAGTCCACAAAAATGATTTACTTGGGGCACTGGAGGGCTTTGGAAAAACTCTAATGTTTTGCAGTGTCCCAAACTTCTTGATGCAAGATCTAAACTCATCCATACCAAAAACATCCAGGAGAATAACAGAACAGGCGTATACTGATCCACAGGTACCAGCTTAATGCCTAAAAATTTGTACTGTGCAGTTCTAAAGAAATAAAAGTGACTTACAGATACGAATATCAAAAGTCGGGATAAATGGGCAATTAGGCTCCCGTGTTCCAAGTTCCTGGGTATGCAGATACCACTCACGTGTGAGACCAGCGTGTGAGTCAGTTAACCGAGAAGCTCTGTTCCACCCATTTTGTGCTTAGAAATCTCTTACTGTATGAAACTGGACAAAGGATTGCTAACACACTTTCACTCAGTTTACTCATATGGCATAATCTTCTGAGGTACTTCAACTAAGCGGAAAAAAATATTTATTCTACATCTTGAAAAAGCTTCTTCAGGGACCCATGGATTCTCACACTTACATGCCTGTAGAAGTTATATTCCCTAATGGTATTTGTGATTAATAACAAGAGTTGGTTTAAGATGAACTCAGCAATTCAGAACTGCAATACTAGAAGCAAAAATAATTTCCATATATAAAAATCTAAAATCAGGGTTGCTACAAGTTTCTCCAAGTGAAATTCCCTGATATTTCTCTGATTCCACAGACACATTTTAGAATTTTTCCCCGACAAATTTTGAGGTCTCAAGGGGAGGTAAAGACATAAGTCGACAAAAGAATGTAAGGGCTTTGTATTTCTCCCCCATTTTGTTTCAGAGCGCAAAAACAACTAGGGTCATATGTGTCCATGCCAAAACTGTGAAACACAAAGATGAAGATAGGAGTTAAAAATGATTACATGTCAACATTTAATGACAGAAGAGAGGACAGCTACAAACAGGGGGCATAGAGAAAGGTCTATGAAGTATGCAATAGGGAAATGGAGGCCCAGAACTAAAAATTAAATGGCCTTCACCATATTGCTACAACTGATAAAAAGTAAAACAAGGTCGACAGCCCACGCTTTGTTCACTAAAACGGCCAATAACTCAGATGGCAAACCCAAACGGGAATGTAAACGGTAAAAAAAAGGGCATCCCCTCAAGAAACGGCAGACAGTTAAATGTTGGGTGCAATGTGCACAAAGTAGTGGGGGAGCACCACTTAACAAATGGTGATGGCTAAAAAGGCAGTGCCCAATATGCAACCTAGTTAAAATGACCTCATCGCCGCAGGAGGACCGAGTGGAGGTTGTCCAAGCCACCGGAAGAGGCTTAATAACCCAGAGCTTATTCCTATGAATGGAGGACCAGTTGCGATGCCAAAGTGACACCACCTCCTGACAGAAAGCAACAAGAGATCATCAGAGGGAATGCAAGAATTATTGGGCTGAAGTACGAGGAATGCAGCTTTGGCAGCAGTGTCAGCAACCTCTTGGACCGATATGACCTGGAACCGACATAAACATCACAGTGGCTCCATAAAAAGTGAGCAAGTGGAAGCTTTCCTGGAACCGGTGCACTAAGGGATGGACAGTCTACAGTGCACAGAGGCTTTGAAGGGTGCCGAGAGAGTCTGAGCAGTGACACATTTCAAAAGAGTATGTCACCAGATGTACTCCATGATCTGATACAGGGTGAAGAGCTCTGCTGTAAATACTGAGCAATGTGTCGGAAATCAGTACCAAAAAATGTTGGTTGACGTTGAAGGCACACCTGACACCATGGTCAGTCCAAGAGCCATCAGTGTAGACAAAGATACTGTTGCGAAATTCCATGCATAGGTCGTGAAACTGAAGGCAATAGAGCAAGCCTGGTGCAGTGTCTTTAGAAAGTGAATGAAGGTCAAGGTGAAGATGGGCTGCCGCACAAAGCCAAGATGGTGAAGGGTTCACACCCATCAAAAAAGTTGCAGGGAGCATGAATGGGAGGACCAAGATAGTTTTGTATAAAGCAGGAGCCTCAGGAATTTTGTAGTTTCAATGAATGGAAGAGCAACAGGCCCAAGATGTAAAAATGGTGGGAGAAACCAGCTGTGCTGCCAGAAATTCATACAAATGTTTTTGTCAGTAGAAAAACGAAAGCCACTGTCGATGCTCCATGAGTAAAGACGATCGAGACATTGCTGAAGACACCACTCAATGAGACAGGTTCATGAAGAGCAGCAGTAGATAGCAAAATTGTCAACAAAAAGAGAGCCAGAGATGCCTGGCAGGAGACGGGCCATTGTAGGGTTAATGGCGACAGCAAAGACAACGACACTCAGGACAGAACCCTGAGGTACACCATTTTCCTGGATAAAGGTGTCCGAGGAGGCAGACCCCATACATACTTCGAAAACTCGTCTTTTAAAAATTCCTCAAGGAGATGGGGCAGTTGACCCCATGTGTAGAGAGTACAAACGATACTAGTCCTCCAACAAATGTCGTAGGCTTTCCCCAAATTGAAAAACACAGCCAGTCTGGGATTTCCACAGAAAACCATTCATGACATGGGTAAACAAAGTGGGTGATAGCCAGAAGGAAGTTGTTTGTCCTTACCGAGCTTAGGTGTGGGTATGACAGTGCCTTCACAACAGTGGCTGGATAGCATGCCCTCTGCCCAGGTCCGGTTGTATGTATTAAGCAAAATGTGCTTGACCACAAGAGAAAAGGTGCTGCAACATTTGAAAGTTAACAGTGTCTGGTCCAGGGCAGAGGATTGTGATGAAGTGAGAACGTGATCTAGCTTCCTCATAGTAAAGGCAGCACAGTAACACACAGGATTCTGAGAAGAGAAGGGTATTGCCCGAGTCTTCTCTGCTCATTTCCAATAGAGGTAGGCAGGATGATAGTGGGAGGAGCTCAAAATTTCTGCAAAATGGCGACCCAAGGTGTTGGAGATAGCAATATGGTACACGATGATATTGTCTGCTACTGTCAGGCCGAAAATTGGGGAATGAATCTTGCTCCCAGAGAACCGTCGGAGGTTGGTGCACACGATGGAAGAGTGGGGTGAAACTGTTAAAAGAACTAGTGAATGAAGTTCAGCTAACTTTTTGGTTATCCCGAAGAATGCGAATTGCATCGCAGCAGGCTTCAGTCCACCAAAGGTGGTGATCACGTATACAAGAGTTTTGTCTAGGTGACTGTCTGAATATCTGTGTGCTCTTGTTTTCTGACAAAGGGTATGGCGGAAGTTTAGTTGTGAGAATGTTATTGTCCTTTTTACATGCTAGGATGTGGCTCAGCAATCATCTTTAGCGTGAGTTGCTACTATCCTCATTAGTGTTGATTCTCACAGTATTTGTGCAACTCACCAGCTACACAACCGACAGGCCGGAAAGGACAGAAGGAAGACTCCCTTGAAGACTTGCTACATCCCTCCAGCCAATCAACACATGAGTCTCCCTCTGCCACCTGGAAAGGCTCAAAAAAGTCCAACAAAGGCAAATGGTCTTCTCTTTCGCTGACCCAAAGATCCTCTTTGACGGTGTTGCCATCTGATACCTTCTCCTGGCTGGCCTCCATGTTGCCAGTGTGCCCCACCAACCTTTCTTGTGCCCTGGATTCCTCATGTCGACAGCAGAAGAAAGCCGACACTTCTGTAGGACCTCATGGAGCAGGATCCTCTTGCCTCTGTGCCCTGTAGCAGCGAGTTTTCGCAGACTGGCACTCGGCAGCTGCCGAGGTGACACCCCTTCCTATTGTCCTCATCGTGACTGTCCTCCAATGGAAATTTTGCAGACTTTGATCCAACAAAGAGGATTTATGACTGCTTTTAGAATCGCAGCTTCTACTTGTACTCTGCCTTCAGGAGACAAAATTGCATCCTCACGACTGCTTTGAGCTTTTGCATTTCTTCCTGGTCTGTTTTTACCTTCCGCTCGAGGTTGGCATTCTGTCTCATGGGGGAGTCATGCTGCTCATATGGGATGGCATTCATAGTCAGCCCATCCATCTCCCTGACTACATGTCATCAAGCTGTTGCAGTTTGTCTTTTCCTTCCTCACCTGAACTTTTCCCTTTCTACCATTTACATCCCTCCGTCATTCAATGTCACCAGGTTCGACTTCCTCCAGCTTATTGGACAGCTTCCTTGCCGATTTCTGCTGCTTGGGAACTTTAATGCACACCATCCCATTTGGGGCTCTTCCAAAACCTATCTGAGAGGTGCCCTCTTCGCTGCCATTCTTAATCTACTTAACCTTTTCTTCTTTAACACAGAAGCACCCATGTTGCTTTCAGACTCGTCACACACCTATTCCCATTTGGACCTTTCCTTCTTCACTGCCCGTCCTGCACATCATCTTGAACGGTCCGTTCTTTCTGACACCTACTTGAGCGACCATTTCCTGTGTGCTATCCATTTGCTGACTCCTACCCCACCTCTGTGCACATCGAAATGGCAGCTCACTAAGGCTGACTGGAGACTTTACTCCTCCCTGGCGACCTTCAACGAACACGATTTCCGCAGTTGTCATGACCAGGTGGAATTTCTTACAAACATTATCCTTACCGTCGCAAAACATTCCATTCCTCACACTTTCTCTTTACCATGCTGTGTCCCAGTCCTTTGGTGGACTGAAGCCTGCTGCGATGCAATTCGCATTCTTCGGGATAACCAAAAAGGTAGCTGAACTTCATTCACTAGTTCTTTTAACAGTTTCACCCCCCTCTTCTGTCGTGCGCACCAACCTCCGACAGTTCTCTGGGAGCAAGATCCATTCCCCAATTTTCAGCCTGACAGTAGCAGACAATATCATCGTGTACCCTATTGCTGTCTACAACACCTTGGGTCGCCATTTTGCAGAATTTTGAGCTCCTCCCACTATCATCCTGCCTACCTCTATTGCAAATGAGCACAGAAGACTCGCTCAATACCCTTCACTTATCAGAATTGTGAGTGTTACTATGCTGCCTTTACTATGAGGAAGCTAGATCACTTTCTCACTTCATCTCAATCCTCCACCCTGGACCAGACACTGTTAACTTTCAAATGTTGCAGCACCTTTCTCTTGTGGGCAAGCACTTTTTGCTTAATACGTACAACCGGTCCTGGGCAGAGGGCATGTTTTCCAGCTACTGTCGTGAAGCCACTGTCATACCCACACCTAAGCCCGGTAAGGACAAACAACTTCCTTCTGGCTATCACCCACTTTGTTTACCCATGTCATGAATGGTTTTCTGTGGAAATCCCAGACTGGCTGTGCTTTTCAATTTGGAGAAAGCCTATGACATTTGTTGGAGGACTAGTATCGTTTGTACTCTCTACACATGGGGCCAACTGCCCCATCTCCTTGAGGAATTTTTAAGAGATGAGTTTTCGAAGTACGTATGGGGTCTGCCTCCTCGGACACCTTTATCCAGGAGAATGGTGTACCTCAGGGTTCTGTCCTGAGTGTCGTTGTCTTTGCTGTCGCCATTAACCCTACAATGGCCCGTCTCCTGCCAGGCATCTCTGGCTCTCTTTTTGTGGACAATTTTGCTATCTACTGCTGCTCTTCATGAACCTGTCTCATTGAGTGGTGTCTTCAGCAATGTCTCGATCATCTTTACTCATGGAGCATCGACAGTGGCTTTCGTTTTTCTACTGACAAAAACATTTGTATGAATTTCTGGCAGCACAGCTGTTTTCTTCCACCATTTTTACATCTTGGGCCTGTTGCTCTTCCATTCATTGAAACTACAAAATTCTTGAGGCTCCTGCTTTATACAAAACTATCTTGGTCCTCCCACTTCATGCTCCCTGCATCTTTTTCGATGGGTGTGAACCCTTCACCATCTTGGCTTCGTGCGGCAGCCCATCTTCACCTTGACCTTCATTCACTTTCTAAAGACACTGCACCAGGCTCGCTCAATTGCCTTCTGTTTCACGACCTATGCATGGATTTTCGCAACAGTATCTTTGTGTACATTGATGGCTCTTGGACTGACCATGGTGTCGGGTGTGCCTTCAACGTCAACCAACATTTTTTGGTACTGACTTCCTGCACATTGCTCAGTATTTACAGCAGAGCTCTTCACCCTGTATCAGATCATGGAGTACATCTGGTGACATACTCTTTTCAACTGTGTCACTGCTCAGACTCTCTCGGCATCCTTCAAAGCCTCTGTGCACTGTAGACTGTCCATCCCTTAGTGCACCGGTTCCAGGAAAGCTTCCACTTGCTCACTTTTTATGGAGCCACTGTGATGATTACGTCGGTTCCAGGTCATATCAGTCCAAGAGGTTGCTGACACTGCTGCCAAAGCTGCATTCCTCATACTTCAGCCCAATAATTCTTGCATTCCCTCTGATGATCTCTTGTTGCTTTCTGTCAGGAGGTGGTGTCACTTTGGCATCGCCACTGGTCCTCCATTCATAGGAATAAGCTCTGGGTTATTAAGCCCCTTCCAGTGGCTTGGACAACCTCCTCTCAGTCCTCCTGCGGTGAGGAGGTCATTTTAACTAGGTTGTATAATGGGCACTGCCTTTTTAGCCATCACTATTTGTTAAGTGGTGCTCCCCCACTACTTTGTGTACATTGCACCCAACTTTTAACTTTCTGCTCTTTCCTGAGAGGATGCCCTTTTTTTTTTACCGTTTACGTTCCCGTTTGGGTTTGCCATCTGAGATATTGGCCGTTTTAGTGAACAAAGCGTGGGCTGCCGACCGTATTTTACTTTTTATCAGTTGTAGCAATATGGTGAAGGCCACTTAACTTTTAGTTCTGGGCCTCCATTTCCCTATTGCGTACTTCATAGACCTTTCTCCACATCCCTGATTGTAGCTGTCCTCTCTTCTGTCATTAAACGTTGACATGTAATCATTTTTAACTCCTCTCTTCATCTTTGTGTTTCACAGTTTTGGCATGGACACATATGACCCTAGTTGTTTTTGTGCCCTAAAACAAAATGGGGGAGAAATACAAAGCCCTTACATTCTTTTGTCGACTTATGTCTTTACCTCCCCTTGAGACCTCAAAATTTGTTGGGGAAAAATTCTAAAATGTGTCTGTGGAATCAGAGAAATATCAGGGAATTTCACTTGGAGAAACTTGTGGCAACCCTGATTTTAGGTTTTTAAATATGGAAATTATTTTTGCTTCTAGTATTGCAGTTCTGAATTGCTGAGTTCATCTTAAACTAAATCTTGTTATTAATCACCAATACCATTAGGGAATATAACTTCTATAGGCATGTAAGTGTGAGAATCCATGGGTCCCTGAAGAAGCTTTTTCAAGATGTAGAATAAATAATTTTTTCCGCTTAGCTGAAGTACCTCAGAAGATTATGCCATATGAGTAAACTGAGTGAAAGTGTGTTAGCAGTCCTTTGTCCAGTTTAATTCAGTAAGAGATTTCTAAGCACAAATTGGGCAGATCTGAGCTTCTCGGTTAACTGACTCACATGCTGGTCTCACACGTGAGTGGTATCTGCATACCCAGGCACTTAGAACACAGGAGCCTAATCGCCCATTTATCCCTACTTTTGGTGTTCTTATCTGTAGGTCACTTTTATTTCTTTAGAACTGCACAATACAAGTTTTTAGGCAATAAGCTGGTACCTGTGGATCAGTACACGCCTGTTCTGTTATTCTCCTGGATGTTTCTGGTATGGATGAGTTTAGATCTTGCATCAATAAGTTTGTGACACTGCAAAACAGTAGAGTTTTTCCAAAGCCCTCCAGTGCCCCAAGTAAATCATTTTTGTGGACTTGGCAGCAAACACTGTGTGCCACACCATATTTTATGTTCTCCCTTTTTGAGTTTAATCTTATTCCTGTCTTATCATTTGTTAATGTGACCTTCCATTTTCTGTAGTTAAAGTACAACTCAATGCATGCAAGGGGAAGACTTTTAATGCCATACTATTTTAGCTTCCCCTCACAGAATTTTTTAATCTAAACAGTCAAAGGCTTTGGCAAGATGACAGAGGGGATAATTTCCACTATTTAATTCTACTGGAATTGAATTTGTGAGATATTATGTTGGATTCTCAGTATAGAAGCCTTTACAGAAGTCAAACTGTGTTGTTAAAAAGTTATTCTCTGAATGGTGGTTCACCATTCTAAGTGGATTTAGGTTGAAATACTATGCAGAGCTGAAGAGGCTTAGAAAGGCTGGAATAGGCTGGTGAGATGCACCAAACCAGTAGTTGGATGAAGACCACAACAGCAGACTTCAACTCAGTTTTTGATGGAAATTCAGCTCTTGCCGAAATTAGCTCTCTTTCTCTCTCTTTCTCTCTCTCTCTCTCTCTCTCTCTCTCTCTCTCTCTCTCTCTCTCTGACACACACACACACACACACACACACACAGAAAAACACTCCCACACACACACTCTTCCTTCTAGCTACCACTCCATCTCTCTTACCAGTGTGTTCGCAAGGTGATGGGACATATGATTCATGCCCGGATGATATGGTGGCTCGAGTCTCACAATTTTTGATGAATGCACAGTGTGGCTTTCAACACGGCATTCTGCAGTGGACCGTCTCATTATTTTGCCCACCCATGTCATGAATGGTTTTCTGCAGAAATCCCAGATTGTCGCCGTGTTTTTCGATTTGGAGAAGGCCGATGACACCTGCTAGAGAGCTAGTACCCTCCATACTCTTCACATGTGGGGCTTCCGTGGCCACCTACCCTGTTTCCTTCAGACATTTTTAAAAGACCGAGTTTTCAAGGTGCATGAAGGGTCTGCCTTGTCAGACACCTTTATCCAGGAAAATGGTGTGTCTCAGGGTTCCATTCTGAGTGTCATTCTCTTTGCTATCGCCATTAACCCTATAATGGCCTGTCTCCCACTGGGCATCTCCAGCTCCCTTTTTTTGACGATTTTGCCTTCTATTGCAGTTCTCTATGAAACTGTTTCACTTAGTGGCGTCTTCAGCAATGTCTTGATTGTCTTTACTCCTGGAGCATCAACAATGGCTTTCGCTTTTCCACTGACAAAACTGTCTGTATGAATCCCACGAACGCTGACTGCAAATTTGTATGTCCGTCTGGTTATTTGACCTGTTGTGCTGCCATTCACAAACAGCATTCCAAGAGGTGTTTTCCTACAGGATAACACTTGCTCACATACTGCTGTTGTAAGCCAACATGCTATAGTGTGTCAACATATTGCCTTGGCTTGCTCGATAACCAGCTCTACCTCCAATCGAGCACATATTGGACATTATCTGATGACAGCTTCAACCCATCCACAAACATCATTAACTGTCCTTAAATTGGTCAACCAAGTGCAACAGGCATGGAACTTCATCCCACAAACTCACACATGACACATTTACAACAGTGTACCAGCATTTACATTTAAATTTGCAGTGGCTTATCTCACACTCACATTGATCTCTGATCCTGCAACGTTAATCACTTTACATACGTTGTCTCAACAAATATATTCCTGGTATTTCATTACTCTACATTAATTATTTTTTGGTGTTGCAAATTTTTCCGTCCTTTCTTTAACCATCCCTGGTGCAATGCAGAATTCTCTTCCCAGTAGCGAGAAAATGCCGTTATTCCAATTTTGAAATCAGATAAATTGCCTCTTCAAATGGACAGCTGTCGTCCAGATTGTTTACTCAGTGTCCTGCAAGTTACTTGAACATATGGTTAGTCGAAGGCTGTATTGTGTCCTTGAATCCCCGGATCTGTTGGCTTCGATCCAGGGTGCTTTTCGCCAAGGGCGCTCTTCTGAAGATAATTTAGTCCACTTGAAGTGTGCTATCTGAACAGCTTTTGCTCAGCATCAGTTCCTTGTTGCAGTTTTCATTGACCTGCGTATATATCTTATGATACCACATGGTGCCATAACGTCCTTGCCACCTTAAAGGAGTGGGGCTTCCATGGCCCACTCCTGATTTTTATCCAGAACTTTCTTCCATGTCACACTTTTTGGGTACAGGTTGGTGCCTCCTGTAGCATCCCCCCCTGCAGGAGAAGGGGCTTGCACAAGGTTCTGTTTTGAGTGTCACTCTCCTTTTTGTGGCTATCAATGATCTGGCGGCAGCTGCATGACATATGGTGTCCCCATCTTTTCTGTTCATCCACGACGGCTATTGCTGGAGGCAGAATGCAGGGAACAATACACCAAGCACAATCCTGGGCTTTCACTCACAGCATCCATTTTTTGGCTGCCATGACCTACGTTATGCATTTCTGTCATTGTGTTTTTTAGGACTGGTCTTTGATGCCTAGTTGACATGGCTTCCCCGTCTTTGTCAACTAAAGCAGACATGTAGGTCGCACCTGAATGCTCTTCTATGCCTCAGCGACACCGACCACGGTGTGGTCCACTCTACTTTGATATGGCTGTATGCAGCATTGGTGCAGTCACACCTAGATTACAGGAATCTCTCATATGACTTTTCATCAGCTTCGACATTACGTCTGGATTCGATACACTATTGTGGGGTAAGACTGGTAACAGGTGCCTTTGGACTAGGCAGCAGTTCCACTATTGTGGGTTCTGAACCATCAAAAATTGATGGCAGTTGCGCACCCATAGTACCCTAACTGTCATCTCCTCTTTCCAGATACGAGATCTACCTCCCAAAACGGCAACACAGGTCTGGGGTTAAGATCACCAAGTTTGAGTCTTGGTCCAGCACACAGTTTTAATCTGCCAGGAAGTTTTATATCAGTGCACACTATGCTGCAGAGTGAAAATCTCTTTCTAGAAAACTCTTTATCTGTAATTCTCTTTACATATTGGCTATTTCCTTCACATATGGGGGACATGGTCTCATCTGAAAAGTGAAAGCAAGCCTGTAAATGAAACGGGGGGGGGGGGGGGGGGGGCGGCAGTTCTCAATTCTTGAGGAGAGTGACCCTCTGTTTTTTTTTTTTTTTTTTTTAAAACCTTAGCAATTTGGGTGAGTTTATGTTCAATCCTTGCACCCAATTTACTCTTTCATCTACCTACTTTTTTTCTCATCAAGCAGATCGATATTTATCCCCATTGCTTAATACCTGTTTGTATAACTTACTTTATGAATTTTTTAGCATTTGACTCCGGAGAGACCATTTTTCTTTGTAGTGAGGTCTTGCCAACAGCAAATTTTCTGGATGGAAAGTCGCTCAATCTGCTCATATACTTTAAAATTTAAAAGTAAATCTAGCAATGCTAGAATGTATACAAAATACTGATATACCCTTTTTCAAGTTGTTGTTTAAAGATTCGCGACTTTTAAAACTTACGTAGATTATCTTTTTGATGATAGAACTTTACATAAGAAATTATTAAGAACATTGCGAATATCACATGATGAACAATTGAATGACTAAAGCAATGTTATCAACCCTCATTCATTGACACATGTAATAAATTCATCGAAGCAGTGAAGTTCAGAGCTGTTGTAAAAATTTCTGAAATTAAAAGTATATATTGCCTAATGAATGTATTATTTTGTGGTGAAAGAACACAATAATTATTATTTTTGGAATGTAATAATTCACTATGGCTTCATTTTAATTCTAATAAGTTTCACACTGTAATGAAGCATTGTCTAAATGCCTCTCTCTCTCTCTCTCTCTCTCTCTCTCTCTCTCTCTCTCCCTCTCATTTGTAATAACTTACCGCTGTTATTTTGTATTGGTATTGCAGTCATTACATTAAAATTGGCTATATTGATTCTGCAATTTATACTATTATGTTATTGCTAAGAATTGATTTAAAGAATAAACGTATATATTTATTTGTAAGATATTGTAAATTTATACCACTGGAACTCTTTCAAAATATTTGATTGCATAATACTGCCAATAAATACAATGACTTTCTTTCATCTGTTTATAATTGCCATAGATGTTGGACACTTTGACTCCAAGTATGTTATACAGAAACGCAGTGATTTTTTACAAAAGGCAAAACTATGTGTTCGAAGAATTGTGGAGAGGAGGGTACGTGATGTATTTTAAGTAGGTTATAAAGAGTAACTATAACAACAAAAACAACAAATTATTGATAAAATTATTTAATTGAATAGATAAAAAATCTACTCACCAAGCGGCAGCAGAACATACACATAAAAGACAGTGGTTCTTCCAGACAGAAGCATTGAAGGGGAAGGAAGAAGGGTAAAGGAAAAGGCCTGGAGAGTTCCAGGAAAAGGTGTAGATTTTGGGAAAGTCACACAGAACTGCGGATCAGGCGAGAAATAGAAACGACACATGTCATATACCAGCAATTATGTAACCACTTTTCAGCTTTCTACATCTGCATGACTACCACCAAATTATCAGTTAGGATAAATGGGCATAGGCATAGTGTATATACTGGGAACTCGCAATATCCTGTTGCAGAGCATGCTCTACAACATGGCATACGTGACCTCGGCACTTGTTTCACCACACATGCCACCTGTATTCTTCCGCCAGACACCAGTTTCTCAGAACTCCGCCGGTGGGAACTAGCACTAAAACGTGTCCTTGGTTCTCACCACCCACCTCACCTTAATTTACGTTAATTTCTCCTGTCTCAGGTTTTCTTCACTGTAATTACTCTTTGCTTCACTCCGTTTTAGGTTTCTACGTCTTTCATTGTCTTTCCCGTCTATTTTCACTGCCCCCTCCCACAGCTGTTGCATACAATACACTTAGCTTCTCACTCTTATTAACTCATGTACAGTTTTAGTAGTAATCTCTGTCTTGCATATTACCCTGTCTTCCACCTTTAAGCTCTCAGGTTTCCGAATCTTGCCCGATGCAGTCCCCAACAATTAGTCTCTCCTTCTCATCCTGTACGGTAAGTCACCCATGACCCATGTTTCTGGGTAACTTTACCAAAATCTACCCCTTTTTTTAGACCTCTCCAGTCCTTTTCCTTCACCCTTCTTGCTTCCCCTGCAACACTTCAGCCTGAAGAAGGAGTCACTGGCTCCAAACGCTTGCCTATCACAACAGTCTTTTATGTGTGTGTTCTGCCATTGCTTGGTGAGTAGATTTTTTATCTATCGAATTAAATAATTTTATAAAGAGTACCTGTGTGTGATGTTTTTATTGGTATACAACTTGTTATAAACAAAACTTATTTTTACCATTTAATATGTTTCCAGATATTTACCAGTGGTAAAGATGAAATTGGGTTGATTGTACTTGGTTCTGACAAGACACAGAATCCACTTGATTACCCAAATGTGAGTGTGGAATTTTCTCTTGCACTGCCTACATGGCAGATGATATCCTTTGTGGAGAAATCTTTACATGAAAGTGAAATAAAAACAGATTGGATAGATGGTGTTATTTTTGGTATGCAAGTCTTGAAAGATGAGCTAGAGTAAGTATTTAAAGCTGTCTGTTTCATGACATTCCTGGAACATGTTCCAGAATGTGTGTTACACAAGTGACAGTGACATAGTTGTGACTTTATAAACTTGAATCAATATGTTTTTGTAATGAAAAAGAAACAGAAGGCACAATACCTGCAGAAATAGGAATTTTTTTTGTGTTATTTTACTGTTTGAATGTTTTTTACAGTTTTCCAGCTCAATAATTAAGGAGGTATTGATACAAGGCTTTGCCAAAAACCCATCTGTCACCTACAATTCCAGCCCTGTGTCTGGCATTCGCTACCCCACAATATGACTGGGCCACCATGAAAGCAGCCACATCATTGTCAAATTCACTGAAACTACTGCATAGCAATTTGCTTGAGTATGGCTGCAGTTGTCGTCTTCAGTTTGGTTTAAGCACTGCATCAATACCTTTTCTTTATAGCACTCGGAGGTCGTGATCTGCAACTGTTTTTACAAGTGGCAAGAGAACTTTTCCTCTAGTTGCTTGTTTTTCACTGAAAGAGACAAATATTTTAGAATGTAGTGCCCTATGTATATCTGTTAGAATAGCCACAAGGTCTGAAAGTTATTTTCAAATGATTGAGCTCTTCTACAGAGTATTGAAATTCACAGATACTTCCAACCTGGTCTTGAATGCAAAGCCAAAGTGGAAATTAAATGTACGCTGCAACATTCATCTCAGTTTTTGTTATTGAAATTATTCACAGTGCCATAGGGAGAACTGCGTTTATGTGTTTTTTAGAGTCAGATACACGCTATGGCACAGGGTGCTGTCCGTTATTCTCCTGACTATGATGTCCAGGAATGGTAGTCTTCCATCTTCTTTGGTCTCCATAGTGAATTTGATTTTGTGGCGTGTGGAGTTCAGATGTACAAAGAAGTCAAGAAGTTTGTCTCTTACATGAGGCCAGATGACAAGTGTGTTATCCACATAACAGAAGAAGAAGAAGAAGAAAAGAAGAAGATGGATTTCCATTTGGATGACATCAGGGCCTCTTCCTCGAAGTGCACCGTAAACATATTCACAATCTCTGGTCAGAGTGGGCTGCCTATTGCGACTCCATCTGTTTGCGGGAGGGGGTGTGCCACGAGTCAGTGAAGTGGGAAAGTTGACCAAGTAATATGCGTGACGTGTCATGCCTCGACCGATATTGAGAACAGAATAAAAAATTCAGAGGCATTACTTTTCAGCACTCCCATGCATATTCTGTATGCAAGAAAGCAGGTTTTTCATTCAGAAATTCTATTTCAGTGTTGGTTGTTTACACGAAGACCATGTTAAGCGTAATGGAAGAAGGAGAAATGTTTATCAGCATTCCAGATTTGGCAGTGGCAGGCTCATGGTCTGGTGAGACTCTGGTTTATTGTTTCACTATATTGCTGCTTGCATTGCTCAGAATCTCATTTTGTGCGAACATAGAATTTTTAGGTTCAGGAGGGCCATGCTAAATGCCTTGCAGGGCCTCAGTAGTGCCACCCAACTAGCACTTGAGAGGGCAGACAAGTGTTCGCTCATGCGTACATGATCCTGCAGTGAAGTTGTGTACATTTAGTCAGGAAGTGGGCTTGTATACAGTGAGACAAGTATCCACACAGACAATGTGATGGCATCTGGAGCAGCACAGACTGTCAAGCCCTTAATGCAGCTCTAGAGAGAGGTGAACTGACAGCGGTGCAACTGACAACAATGCCAGACACAGGAATGGCACTGTGTCATCGTATCAGATGAGTCTCGGTTCTGCAACATCATCACAATTGATGTACTTGTGTGTGGAGGCTCTGATGCCAACAGACCTGGCCAGATTGTACCTGTCATTCACATGCGGGTCCAGCATGTGATGTGATGGTATGTGGTGCAACTGGATACATGTCACAACCTCTGGTTCACATAGCCAGTAATTTGGACAGCAGCCATTGCATTTGTGTTTTGTTAAGGCCTATCGCTGTGCCCTATTTTCAAGGGCTCCATGATGTTATCTTTTAACAGGATAATGCAAGACTACACATCACCTGAGCTGTACTGAGCTACCTCGATACAGAGAGTGTTCCACTGTTGCAGTATCCAGCATTTTCTTCAAATCTGTCACCTGTGGAGAACGTCTGTTCACAGGATGCCAAGAGATGGGTATGCCACCAGTCGCCAGCCACCAGTCGCCAGCCACTACAGTTGAAGAACTCTGACATATGACATACAGTTGAGTAGCATGAAATGATGTACCCACAGCTGTAATCCATCCTCGATTTGATATCCAGTTTGATGAGAGCTGTTCTGCTGTTCCAGTTTCAATACTGAAATTCATATATTATTTTTATGCTGTCCCAACCAGACTGGACTGTGGTGTCATACAGCATAAAATATCTTACAATGTGTTGAATCAGTGATGAGAAGTGTAGAACAGCCAGCAGGGGAAAGATGTTGGCAATGAGACAGCTTTTATGTAGAACAGCAGTACAGTGTTTCACAGTGCATAATGCTTCCACAGATTGAGAACAAAATGTGTGGTTTGCTTTCATCCATTTTCACAAACATAGCCTTGAAAAATAATGTTGACATTGCTGTGCATTTCACTCTGAGGCATATTGCACTCTGAGAATGTTCATCGAATTCAGTTACTTTGTATTATATTTCAGTAACAGTGACATAATAGCAAATTGGACTGCATGAGTTTTTATGGATTTTTTTTCCAGACACACACTACCATTTCTTCAGATTTATTTAATTTGGGTATAAATCCTTTCCAGCATATATGCTGTACACAAAATGTTGAACATAAAATGTAGCTATCTGCTGATTTAACATCTTGCTGAGTATACCAGTACAATGTTTTGTTGTAACAAATAGTTCAATGTATTTTACACACTTATAAACTTATTTATACAGTTATAGTAATTTATACCATTACATTAATGTTGTATCTTAATGTTCTGGAAGACGATATTATAAGGAACCTCATACTTTTCCTGGATGATAGAGTTGTCTATAATGAATTATTGCCTGAAAAAATCTGCACAAATTTGATTCAGATTATAACATTTCAATTTGGTCCAAAGATAGGCAACTGAGTTTAAGTTTTCAGAAATGTAAATTGGAGCACATCACAAAACAAAAAAAAGACAGTATTGTATGACTACATTATCAAATAATCACAGTTTTAATTGGTCAACTCATACAAATATCTGGATGAAATGAAATGGTGACATAGACTCACTTGTAGGCAAAGCAGAATGCAGACTTCAATTCGTTGGTAAGATACTGGAAAATGCAATCAGTCTATAGAGGACATTGCTTACAAAATACTTGTGTGGCCCATTCTAGAATATTGCTTAAGTATGACCCATAACAAATAAGGCTAATGGCAGACATTGAATGCATACAAAATAGTGTAGCATGATTGATCATAGATTTATTTGATGCTTGGGAGAGCATCAAGAAGCTACTAAAAATTGGAAATGCCAGACAAGTGAAGATAGACGCCAAATATATGACAAAACCCAACTTATGAAATTTCAGGAACCTGTATTAAGCGAGGTATTTAGGGATTATACAATAACCACATATGTATCACTCCTATAGGGACCATGAAGGCAAGATTAATTACAGCATGCACAGAACCATTTAAAGAATCATTCTTCCCACACTCCACATGAGCATTGAATGGGGAAAAACCATAATGTGTGGTACAACAATGTACTTTGTCGGACAAACCCACAGTGGTTTATACAGTGTGCATGGAGACATGGAATCAGTTGACAGTAGCTGGGTAATGGTTCATATTGATTCCCATTTTCCTGTTGCAGTAGGTGATCTTATGCCTCTAATTATTTTTTCATTGCTATCTTAACTTGCATTCTCCAATTCAGGTTATTAACCCTTCTTATCTCTACGTATTAGGGCAAATGTACAGTTAACTTTTAAGGAATTTGTATTTTCAATTTATCAACTTTGTTTCATATGCAGCAGCAATGTTACAAATTATTTGTTTCAGTTTCTTTAGAATAATTTGCTGTTTCACAGGTGCCTTAAAGAAAATAAAAGATCTCAAAAGTGTCTTAATGACAACCGATGGCCTCATGTTGACAAGACAGCTGGTTGCCTTGCAGAGAGCAGGGCTTGACGGTCTGAACATCAACTTAGAACACCCTGCAGCCCCAACGCTACAACCTGATCATGAGGAGGAAAGGCTGGGAGCGTGTCATGGCTGGCATAGATCTAGCCTTGCAACTTGAATACGAACCTGTGAAGGTATTACTAGTGCAGCTGTCATCGCATGCAGACTTTCATAAGCAAAAGATATAAATCTGTTGTTAAGAATATCAATACAAGAATCACCATTTTAAAGCAGTACGCCCTCACCCTCGCCCCCATCCCCACTCCCACCCTCACCCCTGTCTCCACACTGCAGCTGTAAGTGAAGGAAGGTATATTGAGACAGAAGAAGTAAATTTTAGCTGACGATGCTAACAGTTTCATAGTTTATACAACATAAAAAAGTATGCCTTGCAAGTTTACCAATTAAATATCTTATATTTTCCTCCCAAGAGAGTCTAATGAGACTCAAGATCTTTACAGTTTCTCTTTTTTTCTTTTGTGTCTTTAGTTTAAAATAAGTTTCCTCTATTGTCGTGTTGTTTTGAAAAAAAAACTCCATTGTTTGGAAAAATTATTCTTAATTCTGTAGTCACATTTTTGTTGTGTCTAAGTACTACTGGTTTCAGTAGCAAGTACCAGCATCAGTTCATCTTATTATCAAAAATTTCTTTGCAAAATAAAAGCTGACCACTGTGTTCAAGCGGTTCTAGGTACTTCAGTCCGGAACCGTGCTGCTGCTACGGTCGCAGGTTCGAATCCTGCCTCAGGCAGGGATGTCCTTAGGTTAGTTAGGTTTAAGTAGTTGTAAGTCTGGGGGACTGATGACCTCAGATGTTAAGTCCCATAGTGCTTAGAGCCATTTGAACCATTTTTCAAAATAAAAAGCTTCTGTACAACTGCAAACTAGACATACCATTTTCAGGGTGCAGTTCACATCTATTGAAAGCACAACAGTGACATTTACTTTTAGTAGATAAGACACCTACTGGGGTAGGTGACTTGATGAATGCACACAAGAAGTTGTCATTTATTCCATATGTAGCTACCATGCAGACTCATATTTTGTATTAGTTTGTCCCTACTCTTCCAAAAGGTTAAACCTTGTCTCTGCAGCCACAGCTTCCTCTCTCCAGCAGTTGTCTTCATTTCCATGTGTGAAGAAAATCCCATTCATTTATCATATTGTTTAAGTAGGATGTTCTCAGTCATCCCCTTGTTTTCTTACCTACGATCTTGCCTTCAGAAATTTTTTTAAAAGATTATCGTCTCCAGTTAAGTGTCCAGTGTATTTTGCTTTGCCCTGGCCTATAACTTTCAGTGGTTCTTTCTTCTCTCCTATTTCCTTTAATTTTTCTGTCAATGCAGCTAGTTCTTGTACTTCTCCTCCAGAACCACATTTCAGCAGGTTTGAGGCGAGCTTCCTTTAGCTTTTCTAATGTACAGATTTTGCATCTGTGTGTCAGAACACTCCACACAAAGGTCTTTACAAATATTTTCTTAATGTGGAAGCTGATATGTTTATTCAGTTGCAGCTTCTTCTTATTTTGGAAGGAACTCTTCACCTGTGCTATTCTTTTCTTGAATGCCTTGAAATATTGATTGTTTTCTTGCAAAATGCTACTGAGATATTGAATTTCAGTCCCTTTCTTGAGTTGCTCATTGCCTGTTCTTGTGTCAGTTCTACCTCCACCTCCTTTCTTGTCTCTAGCCATAACTTTTGTCTTCTTTGTATTCATTTTTAGCTTTAGTTTTACCATTTCTTGATTTAAGGCCTGAAATATTTTATTTAGTTCCTACTCTGATTTACTATTGTGATGTCATCAATCTGCAGTGTATATGCATGCAATTAAGTTTCCATATCGACATCATGCTCCAAAAACCACCTAACTGTGTGTGGCAGGGGATACGTCTCATGCCACCAACTGATCCCCTCTGCCTTGTTCCATTTGTGAACAGTGCTTGGGAAGAAT
Source organism: Schistocerca serialis cubense (assembly GCF_023864345.2). Lineage (NCBI taxonomy): Eukaryota > Metazoa > Arthropoda > Insecta > Orthoptera > Acrididae > Schistocerca > Schistocerca serialis. The sequence continues at coordinate 1,091,335,890 of NC_064640.1, read as the reverse complement.
GACTGTCAGTATGCTTCTGTATTATCTCTAACTTCTCAAATTTCCTTCTCGTGATCATTTCGTGAATTGTATATGAGAGAAACTATTATGTTGTCAGACTCTTCTCGGAAATTACTATCTCAAAATTTGGGTAGTAAATCTTTCTGTGATGCACAACTGCTCTCTTATGGCATCTACCACTGGAGTTGCTGAGCATCTCTGTAATGATCTCACAGTGACTAAATGATCCTGTGACAAAACACTCCGCACTTCGTTGGATCTTCTTTCTCTCTTCTGTCAGTCTTACTGGGTAAGGACACAGGGGTAATTTACATTCACTTAAGATTCTTCTTGTGAATCTTAGTCTGGCATCTGCTTTTCTATTGCAGTTTTATGTGGTCATTCCACTTTAAGGTTGCTCTGGATAGTTACTTCTAGATATTTTATGGTAGATTCTGTTTCCAGCAATTTGTCATTAATAGTGTAGTTGTACAGTATTGGATTTCTTTTCCTGTGTGTGTGTGTGTGTGTGTGTGTGTGTGTGTGTGTGTGTGTGTGTGTGTGTGTGTGTGTGTGTGTGTGTGTATGTGTGTGTGATATGTTACATTTATTTATGTGTAGGGTCAACTGCCAGAGCCTGCATCATTCACCAATCCCCTGCAGGTCGTTGTGCAAATTGATACTGTCTTCTGTTGTTGCTACTTTCTGATGGACAAGTGTAGTACCTGTGAACAATATTCAGGAGCCTCTGACACTTTCTACTGGATCATTTATATACATTGTAAATGTAATGGTCCTATCACATTTCCTTGGAGTATTCCAGAAATTACCTTTTGATTCTTGTCATCTTTTCTTTGTTGTTGTTATTACTTCCTTGATGAACATATTAAGGAAGTAAGGTGATAGAAGGCGCCCGTCTCTCATTGCCCTTCTGGTTTTCCTTCTTTCATATCCGGTTCAGTATTCTGACTTTTGTATATACTCAAAATTAATCATCTGTCCTTCCACTTTGGACATTACTTTAAGGAATGATGATATAATGATAATCTGTTTATTAAACAATATTTTAACGATACACTATGCTTTCTGATCATATAGTGGCTTGATGATGCAATTTGATACTGAAATTAGTAATCATTAGACAAAATAAAAGTGAAGCTATAATAAAAGAAAGTAATATTTTGGATCATGTCAGTTGTTGTTCCAAACAACAGCACGTCAGGAATAGGTTCAAATGGCTCTGAGAACTATGCGACTTAACTTCTGAAGTCATCAGTCGCCTAGAACTTAGAACAAATTAAACCTAACTAACCTAAGGACATCACACACATCCATGCCCGAGGCAGGATTCGAACCTGCGAACGTAGTGGTCACTCGGTTACAGACTGTTGCGCCTAGAACCGCACGGCCACTCCGGCTGTCCAGGAATAGGTACTAAATTATTTGTCCGCTGATGATCTCACAGCTTAGAACACTAAAACGCAAATGTTAATTGTTTGTTATGTGCCCTGGTAGAGTTGACAACTGTTTACAGTTCACGATTGGTTGTTGGAGATTGGGCGTTGCCCGCATAGTGTATTTAGTGCACAGTGCAGAAAAAGGCAGTGTCCAGAAAAGTAAATAAGTGTAAAGGCAAAAGTTTCACGACAGGATGTTGTGTCACCATACTTGGAAGACAATTATAGCCAAAGACAGAAATTTAAAAGAAACTGGCTCATTTGAGCTGCGGAGACCAAGTCGAGGATTCTCAGTAGATAATTGTTAGCACAGTAGAATTTATAAAGAGACAATGTCAGTTCATGTGAGGGAAGGTTGATTGGTAAGTACCTATCAGCTTTCTCATAAAACTCACAATTTGAAGAATACACATCAAGGAAAAGGTAGAAGTCCAACAGTGTCAAATCTAAACAATAATATCGATCATCCAACAGTTTTGCAAAATCCCCAGTTGTACTTACTTTACTTACTTACTTACTTACTTACTAACTTACTCAGATTTGCTGTGTACCATACAAGGAACTGGTTTCCACTAGTTCACTCGATCAGTTGCCAAGTTCTCACCTTCCTCCAAGTTTGTGTCCATGCATTGAAGATTCATTGCAAAAGTACCAGGTGTTAAAAGGTCTTCCTGTACATCTGTATCTGTCCATTGATTTCCACAACAGTGTTGATTTTGGGATTCTTCCACCTTACATGCGTAGAACATAACCTGCAATCTTCAGTCTTCTTTCAACAATAATTTTGTGCAGCCTGTGTAGACCTTGTATTCTCAGCACTTCAACGTTTGTAACTTGCTTGGCTTAACATCTTCAGAATTCATCTCTAGCATTGTTGGTGAAAAATATGGAGACTGTGTGCTGATTTTACTGACATTTTCCAAGTCTCACACATATAAACGATAAAGGTGTACAGTCAAAGCTTTGTTGACATATTACAGACCTAATTACCATATCGACTGATTTTCCCGTTCTGCTGGTGATTTCTGCATCTGTGACCTCATTATTACATATAAAGCTACCGAGATATGGCAATCTGTCAACATCTTGTAGTATCTTCTATTGCACTGTAATCGGGGAAGAGACGAGTAATTTCCACTTACTTTGCACATTCTGTTTGCCTTATCTCTATTAATTTTCAGCCCTACACAATAGTGCATTTAATGAGAAAGCAGATAAAAATTAACTTGATGCCTTCCAAGGAGACGGTCTCTACTAAGTCTCTACTCCTTCAAGCCTGACTATGTAAGTGTAGACCAGAGATGGTTTAAATTCAGAGAAATAGTGTCGACATCAATTAAGAGATATATACCAAATAAATTGAAAGGATACCAAAGAAATTAAAAGGGTGGTGCACAAAATATGTCTAAACTCAGCTGCAGAAGCAATGAAAAAAAGCATGTCAAAATTAAAAGAATGCAAAATCTCCAAGATTAGCGATGTTTTACTGAAGCTCGAAACTTAGGGTGGGTTTCAGTGCAAGATGTGTTTAATAGTTCCCATAGTGAAACTTCATTTTGAAATCTGGAAGAAAATCCAAAGAGGTTCAGGTTGAATGTGTAGTACACCAATGGCAAGACACAACCAATACCTTCACTGTGCAATAGCTATGGTAATGTTACTGATGACAGTGCTACTAAAGCAGGGTTACTAAACACGGATTTCTGAAATTTCTTCACCAAAGACAACAAAGTAAATATTGCAGTATTCAAATCAAGAACAACTGCAACTGTGAGTAACTTAGTAGTAGCTCTCCTCAGTGTAATAAAGCAGTTATGTTTCTTTCAGAGAATGCTGATACAATAGCTCCATTAGAAATCATATATAGCCGCTCATTTGATAAAGATCCATACCTAGAGACTGAAAAGTTGCTCAGATCACACCTATGCTCAAGAAAGAAAAGAGGAGTAACCTGATAAATAACAGACTCATATCACTAATGTTGATTTGCATTAGGATTTTGGAACATATATTGTGTTTGAATATTATGAATTATCTCAAAGATAATGATTCATGGATAAATAGCCAAGATAGATTCAGAAATATTGACCTTTTAAAACACAGCTAGCTCTTTAGTCACACAAAGTAATAAGTGCTGTTGACTGGGGATCTCAAATTGATTCCATATTTGTAGATTTCCAGAAGACTTTTTGAAACAGTTCCTCACAAGCATTTTCTAATCATATTGTGTGCCTATGGTGTATTGTCTCAGTTGTGCAACTGGATGTGTGGTTTCCTGTCAGAAAGGTCACAGCTCATAGTAATTGATGGAAAATCATCAAGTAAAACAGAAGTGATATCTGACATTCCTCAAGGAAGTGTTATAGACCACCTGCTGTTGCCGATCTACATTAACAATTTAAGAGAGAATCTGAGCAGTCCTCTTAGATGATGCTATCATTTACAGTCTTGCAAATCATTTACTGTCTTGTAAAGTGATCAGATGATCAAAATGAACTGCAAAATGATTTAGGCTACCTATCCATATGATGCAAAAAGTGGTAACTGACCTTAAATAATAAAAATTGTTATGTCATCCGCATGAGTAATAAAAGGCATCTACTAAATTTTGGTTACATGATAATTCACGCAGATCTAAAGGCTGTGAAGTCTACTGAATACTTAGGAATTACATTTACAAATAACTTAAATTGGAATGCTCACATAGATAATGCAGTGGGAAAGCAAACAAAAGACTGTGATTTAATAGTAAAACATTTAGAAGATTAGGATTACTAAAGAGACTATCTACAACTATACTTGTCTGTCCTCTTTTGGAGTATTCTGCATGGTGTGGGATCCTTACCAGATAGGACTGACAGAGGACATCATTTAAAAGTTCAAAGAAGGGCAGCTCATTTTGTATTATTGACAAACAGGAAAGTGCATGCCACAGATATCGCATGTGCAAGAAGAGGATCCCCATCTAGCCTGGTTGTGGTTCCTCAAATTACAACTCCAAAAATTACAGCAGAAACGCCATCACACTACAAGTCAATTCGCCCAACACGAAACAGGAAAGAACCACAACGTTTTTTATGGCAAGTGATTCCAGAGAAATGTTGATTTCATCTTCTAAAACATCACTCTGGAAAGAAAACTTCAATTGTAAAAGTGTAAAAAATGATATGTCATGTGCAGCTGTCGAACATAAGGTAGGCCAAAACAACCTAGTAAATAAGTCATCGTCGAAATTTATGCTCCTGCACCAAAATGTACAATCCTTATCAAATAAAGTTAGTGAGATAGAAATATTGTTATCAGATGACCTAAAAGAAGTGTCTGTTATATGTGTTAGTGAGCACTGGTTATCCGAAAATACGTTACATCACACAAGGATAAAGGACTTTGCCCTTTCATCTTTTATTTGTAGGAAAACCTCCATGCATGGAGGAACATGCATATATGTTAGAGAGGACGTCAAACACGAAAATTTAAAGTTCACTAACCAGCTAGGGGAAGAGCAAAACTTCGAAATTTCTGCTACAGAACTGACAAATTTAAATATAATTGTTATTTGCATATATAGAAGCCCAGATTGAAACGTAACTACTTTCGTTGAAAATCTTGAGAAGGCACTTAACAGTATAAAAATAGTTAGTAAAACAACCATCATATGTGGTGATTTTAATATAGATTTCAACAAGAACTTAAAAGACAGATTAAACCTTGAGGCCTTATTAAAAACCTACAACATACATACAACTATCAAATCCCCCACCAGATTCACCAAATCGTCAAGCAGTGCTATAGATCAGATACTAATAAATACAGATAAATATTTACACAAATCTGGAAATATGAATACAGGTTTCAGTGATCATTATGCACAGTTTATTGAATTCCCAGTAGACACTGCAGGAAATACTGAACAACAAATGACAAGAAAAGGTAGAAATTTTAGCAAGCACAACCTAGAACACTTCAGGCACTTACTAAAAATAGAAACATGAAATGATATAGACAACTATGAGGACACATCTAAAAAGTTTGATATGTTCATGGAAATATTCTCCCATTATTATTATTTCAGTTAAAAACCAAACATTAAAAACTAAAAAAAGAAATGTTACATGGCTGACGAAAGGCATTAAAATATCATGTGCTGAAAAGAGGAGACTTTATGAAATCTCAAAAACACAAAATGTTACAGAAGAATTTCTGGTGCATTTCAAGAATTATAAGAGGGTGCTTCACAAAGTCATAAAAGAATCTAAAAAAACAACAAATGATCACCACATAAAAATGGCCAGGAACAAAATGAAAGCCATGTGGAAGATAGTCAGAGAACAAGTAGGAAACGAGACCTCCCAAAATGTAAATCTCCAGGTAATCCAAGATGGCAAAAAAATTACAAATCCAGAAGAAGTAGCCAATGCTTTTAATACATACTTTGCAAATATTAGTGAAAAATTACTATCTGACATAAAATCTTCAAATAAAAATCCAGCTACAACACCATCCAATCAAAATAGAAACTGCAACTCCCTATTTCTTACTCCAACCAACCCTAAGGAAATTATACTATCAATAAGCGAGTTAAAAACAAAATTTTCAACAGGTGTGGATGAGATTCCAGATTATGTCATTAAAAATGTGGGGGACTTCATTGCAATACCATTAGCCTACATTTTCAACAGTTCATTAACAAATGGAGTCTTTCCTTCCTGCTTAAAGACAGTGAAACTAAAACCACTGTTCAAAAAGGGTAAGAAAGAAGACATAGCCAATTATAGATCTATTGCCTTGCTATCTACATTTTCTAAAATACTAGAAAAAATTTTTCATAAGAGGTTGCTAGATTTTCTAGAAAAGTGCAAAATGTTATCCACAACCCAACATGGCTTCCGGAAAGGCCGATCAACAGAAACAGCAATATATAAATTTCTGGGTGAAGTACTTGAAAAAATTGATAGTGGATAAAAAGTAACTGGCATATGCCTTGATCTGTCTAAGGCTTTTGACATCATAGACCACACTCTATTGCTGCAGAAGCTTGAAAGAATTGGTATCAGAGGTATGCCTAACAGCTGGCTTAGATCATATCTAACTGACCGCAAGCAAGTAGTAGAAATACATTTTCACAAAGAAAATAAATCAACAAGACATTATTCTGATTATAAAGCAGTAAAATATGGAGTATCGCAGGGCTCGGTACTTGGCCCCATCCTATTTTTGATATATATAAATGACCTAACATCAGCTAACCAGTACCGTAGCACTATCCAGTTTGCAGATGACACAAGCATATTAGTCAGCGGGAAGACTGCAGAGATACTACAGACAAGACTGTCTGAGGCATTAACAAATGTTGTAAACTGGTTCAACCAAAACAAACTAATAATAAATAAAAGCAAAACAGTAGCATTAAATTTTCATAATATCAAGAGAAACATTGAAGAGGATATAAGAATTCAGATGTCAGACACAGATATTGCAAGTGAGCCTAATACAAAATTTCTGGGGATCTGGCTACAGGATAATCTTAGATGGGAAACTCACATTGACAACATATTAAAGAAGCTAAGTACCATGTGTTATTTAATGAGAGTGCTAGAAAACTGCTGTCATAAGGACTGTCTAATGACAGTTTACTATTCTAATATACATTCTGTCCTAAAATATGGGATCACTTTTTGGGGTAACTCGCCATCCTGCCTAAAACTATTCAGGATGCAAAAAAGAATAGTGAGAATCATGGCTGGAATAAAAAGGAACAAACCATGTAGACCATTATTTAAAAGGATAAAAGGATGGGGATTCTTCCCCTTCCATGTATTTTCCTATTTGAAAGTGCAACGTTTATAAAGAAATATACAATAACAAATCCTAGTATCCTGCCCAAAAATGAAAATGTTCATCATCATAATACAAGACAGAAAACTGACTTCCATGTACTCAATACAAAAACCAGTTTGTGCCAAAAAGGAACATTACACCATGGAAAAATTATCTACAATAAATTGCCAAGAGAAATTAAAGTAATGACAGATGTAAAAAATTTTAAAGCAACATTAAAAGAATATCTGTTGACACATTGCTTTTATAGTGTGGAAGAGTTCCTCCAAAATCCTCGAGAGTCTAAGTGATGATTATGCAAATACTGTAACCATTAATATTGGCCTATAAATACATTCAGATGTAATTCTCAAGTTTATAATGGGGTTCAAGTATAAGTTGTATAGCAACTTGCCCAGTATCTGAAGTAAAATTCTGTGAATGTAATTCTCTAGTGTACATGTCAGTTCATAGTGTAGAAGAGTTCCTCAAAAATCCTTAGACCTTAAGAGATGATCATGCAAATACTTTAATCGTTAATATTGGCTTATAATGTATTCAGTTGTAAACTTCAAGTTTCTAATGTGGTTTAATTATAACTTACACATTGACTTGCCCAGTATATGAAGTGCTGTAAAATTTTGTGAACATAATTTTCTAGTTTCTAAAGTGTTTTAATTGTAAGATATACTTTGACCTGTCCAATATCTGATTTACTGGACCAATAAATACAATACAATACAATACAATACAATTGGGGTGGCAGTCATTAAAGCAAAAGTATTTTGCTGGAGCAGGTTCTTAAAATTTCAATCATCAACTTTCTCCTCCGAATGTGAAAATATTTTGTTAGAGCCCTCTTACATAGGGAGAAATGATCATTGTAATAAAATAAGAGAAATGAGAGCTTGTACGGAAATATTGAAGTGTTTGTTTTTCCTCAAATGCTGTAGGGGAGTGTAATGGTAGATAAAGAGGTTGAGGGTGGTTCTCTGAACCCTCTGCCAGCATTTAATTGTGAATTACAGACTAGTCATGCAGATATAGATAATGTAGATAGGCTTTCAATATTGTGCACTGATTCTCTAATTTTATACATTGCTCAAATACTTTCGTGGCGCTTTGGAGTGACCCCTTTAAAATAACACTTTACCAGTCTTCTTAATATGTATTTTGGTAACCAGGTTGATAAGAAGTTACAACAATACTCTCTTATTACTCCCCAGTTTTGGGTTTGTTAATGAACAAAATCGCCGCAGTGTTCCATAACAATTACGGGCTGAAGTTTCCTGCTGATGGAACCAATATGATTTTCTGTGTTTCTGAGCATACAGGTTGTGTACGCTGTTTGGAGTCTGGTGTGTGCTGAATCAAATGTTTTTATTGTTGTGATCTTCCATCTGAAGATTGGTTTCATGGAGTTGCCCATGCTAGCTTATCCTGTGTGACCCTCTTCACCTCTGCATAACTACTGCAGCGTACAATAACTTGAACTTGCTTTCTGCAGTCAGTTTTTGGTCTCCCACAGTTGTTACCCCCATTATATTCACAGATGACCACATATTGTGGAAATTGCATATTGAAATGTAGGATGCAATAATAACGTACGGAAAGTTTCTGTTGAAAATTACGAATTATTTAGGAATAAAGGAGATGGCTCACCAAAAGGCAGAAGCACTGTCTCATCGATAGGCACATGAACAAAAGGTATGTAGAATGAGATTTTCACTGTGCAGTGGAGTGTGCACTGATATGAAAATTTCCTGGCAGATTAAAACTGTGTGCTGGACCAAGAGTCGAACTTGGGACCTTTGCCTTTCATGGGCAAGTGCTCTACCATCTGAGCTATCCATGCACGACTCACGACCTGTCCTCACAGCTTTACTTCCACCAGTACCTCATCTTCTACCTTCCAAACTAAAAGGTACGTTGCTTGGCGAGCTTCCAGAATGCACTTTCTTTTTCTAGCTGTAGGGAAAACATGCGCACGCGCACACACACACACACACACACACACACACACACACACACACTCACACACACACACTCACATGCGCATGCATGTCTCCTTATGGTGTGGTCGCTCAACTGCCACCTCTTTACTGGCCCACGGTGAGTGTTCTGGAGTGAGGTGGGGCTTTAGAGTGGGGTAGGATGGGGTGGGTTGAGGAAATGTGAGGGATGGAGAGAGATGGGAGGGGTTTGGAGGGAAGCATTTAGTGGCTCGTGGGAGAGTGGGGAGCCATCTGTGGGCTAGCTAGGGGTGCAGGTGGAGGAGTAAGGCGACAGACAACTGGGCACTCATAGACTATGGTGTGACGTGAGATAACAGCACACAACTAGCTGATTGGGAGGGGGGTAGAGGGGGGGGAGGGGCGTGTGTGTGTGGGGGGGGGAGGGGGGGGGAGGGGGCTGGGAGTTAACTTGGATTTAGACCAGGAAGCAAAGGATGTGCTGTAAGTATGGCTACGAAAGTTGAGTATTCTTAAATAAGATCAGCTGGTGCCAATGTGTTGGAAAGTAACTGGCACACAAAGTGCAATTGTGGCTCCTTTTTCATTGTTGTTGTTGTTGTGGTCTTCAGTCCTGAGACTGGTTTGATGCAGCCCTCCATGCTACTCTATCCTGTGCAAGCCTTTTCATCTCCCAGTACCTACTGCAACCCACATCCTTCTGAATCTGCTTAGTGTAATCATCTCTTGGTCTCCCTCTACGATTTTTACCCTCCACGCTGCCCTCCAATACTAAATTGGTGATCCCTTGATGCCTCAGAACATGTCCTATCAACCGATCCCTTCTTCTGGTCAAGTTGTGCCACAAACTTCTCTTCACCCCAATCCTATTCAATACTTCCTCATTAGTTATGTGATCTACCCATCTAATCTTCAGCATTCTTCTGTAGCACCACATTTCGAAAGCTTCTATTCTCTTCTTGTCCAAACTATTTATCGTCCATGTTTCACTTCCATACATGGCTACACTCCATACGAATACTTTCAGAAATGACTTCCTGACACTTAAATCAATACTGGATGTTAACAAATTTCTCTTCTTCAGAAACGCTTTCCTTGCCATTGCCAGCCTACATTTTATATCCTCTCTACTTCGACCATCATCAGTTATTTTGCTACCCAAATAGCAAAACTCCTTTACTACTTTAAGTGCCTCATTTCCTAATCTAATTCCCTCAGCATCACCCGACTTAATTAGACTACATTCCATTATCCTTGTTTTGCTTTTGTTGATGTTCATCTTATATCCTCCTTTCAAGACACTGTCCATTCCATTCAACTGCTCTTCCAAGTCCTTTGCTGTCTCTGACAGAATTACAATGTCATCGGCGAACCTCAAAGTTTTTATTTCTTCTCCATGAATTTTAATACCTACTCCGAATTTTTCTTTTGTTTCCTTTACTGCTTGCTCAATATACAGATTGAACAACATCGGGGAGAGGCTACAACCCTGTCTTACTCCCTTCCCAACCACTGCTTCCCTTTCATGTCCCTCGACTCTTATAACTGCCATCTGGTTTCTGTACAAATTGTAAATAGCCTTTCGCTCCCTGTATTTTACCCCTGCCACCTTTAGAATTTGAAAGAGAGTATTCCAGTCAACATTGTCAAAAGCTTTCTCTAAGTCTACAAAGGCTAGAAACGTAGGTTTGCCTTTCCTTAATCTTTCTTCTAAGATAAGTCGTAAGGTCAGTATTGCCTCACGTGTTCCAGTGTTTCTACGGAATCCAAACTGATCTTCCCCGAGGTTGGCTTCTACTAGTTTTTCCATTTGTCTGTAAAGAATTCGTGTTAGTATTTTGCAGCTGTGACTTATTAAGCTGATAGTTCGGTAATTTTCACATCTGTCAACACCTGCTTTCTTTGGGATTGGAATTATTATATTCTTCTTGAAGTCTGTGGGTATTTCGCCTGTTTCATACATCTTGCTCACCAGATGGTAGAGTTTTGTCAGGACTGGCTCTCCCACGGCCGTCAGTAGTTCCAATGGAATATTGTCTATTCCGGGGGCCTTGTTTCGACTCAGGTCTTTCAGTGCTCTGTCAAACTCTTCACGCAGTATCATATCTCCCATTTCATCTTCATCTACATCCTCTTCCATTTCCATAATATTGTCCTCAAGTACATCGCCCTTGTATAGACCCTCTATATACTCCTTCCACCTTTCTGCTTTCCCTTCTTTGCTTAGAACTGGGTTTCCATCTGAGCTCTTGATATTCATACAAGTCGTTCTCTTATCTCCAAAGGTCTCTTTAATTTTCCTGTAGGCGGTATCTATCTTACCCCTAGTGAGATAGGCCTCTACATCCTTACATTTGTCCTCTAGCCATCCCTGCTTAGCCATTTTGCACTTCCTGTCGATCTCATTTTTGAGACGTTTGTATTCCTTTTTGCCTGTTTCACTTACTGCATTTTTATATTTTCTCCTTTCATCAATTAAATTCAATATTTCTTCTGTTACCCAAGGATTTCTACTAGCCCTCGTCTTTTTACCTACTTGATCCTCTGCTGCCTTCACTACTTCATCCCTCAAAGCTACCCATTCTTCTTCTACTGTATTTATTTCCCCCATTCCTGTTTTTCATTATGAATTTTAAATAGTCTGCAGAGCAAATTGAATTAGGAGGATCAGGCATTTGTGTGGGTCTAGGAAAGTAAATTGTAGAGCCAGATAAAAGGCGCACAAGACAGGAGGGGTACTACTGCTCATCACTGCTGTATCGTGCTACTAGTACGTGTCAGTGTGAGTGCACCAAGAGTGGTGTTGCCGTACATGCGTCTTTAAATTGGTTACCGACTGATCATTGCAGGCTGGCTGCTGGAGGCCATCTCTGGGAGCCAAGTGTGCCGTGCGGTCCCTGCCATGCCATCTGCTGGCGACTTGCACATATATAAGTGTGGAACAGTGCTGACTGACTCTCTGTGTGATTCTAGTTTGTAATGTGCACATCAGTGTTCTGTGTCTTGTTGAGTCCTTAGAGGCATATTGTTCGGAGGTTATTATTAAAGCCATATTTGTGCGACTTGGATCACACTTCAGTATTACTTGGTTAGTACATCACCACAAACATAAGGACCGGAAATGTACATGCTTTGACAGTTTGCTACGTCTCTCTCTTCTAGGACTGACATGGTAGCTGCCTTGCATTTCTTAATGACTCTGACCTTGTCAACCACAAACCGAATCGTAGTACAGTCATGATTTCCCTGAAGAGATTACATGACAGCAGAGACTTGTAAAATTGTGTTACCCATTTCTCTAGCCAGTGAAGATTCATTCTATACCTTCAGATACAGTGTAATGTAGGATTAGAACAGCAAGAAATACGTAGCTCCTCTAACAGTAATGACAGTTTATCACCTCCCAACACTACATGTGCCAATGTTTCAGTGCATTTTTGAATATGTTTGTTAACAGATTCATCAACACAACAAAAATTTACGATCTCAGTAGCATCTTATTTCTTAACTCATACTTTACTATTCATCAGAATCTTCATCGCTGCTCTTTGATTCGTCAGAGTTCCCTGCTGTACTTTGTTTTATTTCATAGTCAGAATTAGTTGAAATACCACCTACCCTATTTACTCAAATCTAAGCCGCACTCAAACCTGAAAAATGAGACTCGAAATAAAGGAAGGAAAAAAAAGAAATTCCTGAATCCAAGCCGCACCTGAAATTTGAGTCTCGAAGTTCAAGGGGAGAGAAAAGTTTTAGGCCGCACCTCCAAATCGAAACAAAGTCAGTCCATTGTAATATGAGACACAATTTAGGTCGAATGAATGACGATACAGCTACAGTAGTTTGGTTCGAGTCGTAAGCGTAGCACTTAAGCTTTACCAGGTAGCCTTTGCTATGCGTCAGGCGCTCCGTCCGTATTTATACTGGTACCCTTCCATTTTCACGTGCTTCGTCTGGTTTGAATCGATTGCTTATTTTGCTTTGATCTGATAAGTGCCGTTTTCCTTGTTATAGGCATTTATGTCACTCTAAGCTGAAAATGCATTACTGTACTGTGTCATGCATTGTTTGTCGCATTCTGATAGTGCGTGTTTGCAGCCTTTTGTCGCTCGCGGCATGGCTTGCTTTTGTGCACGCTACCGCCGCTTACAATAAAAAAAAAAAGAAAAGAGAGAGAAATCGTCTCATTAGTGGAACAATGGCAAGAGACTACTATTTCTTGTTACTTACACTGCTGCTTTCTTTGATAATGATCAACAAGAACCAAATAATAGACTGCGTATGATAGAACATGTTCTGAACGAGAGTTAGGCGAAAATTTTTCTCCATTTGAAAATCTTTGCGGCCGCTTCTTTAGTACATCAAATTCTGCACAGAAATTAGAGTCATCTTAGACATAAAAATCTAGTCAGTTGCCGTGCTTCATTTCTGACTGTATCACTACTAGGCATAAGAATAATACGAATATAAACATGTCATGATACGTATATTCTTCCGCATTTGCTGTTGTCTCACTCTAGTTTCGTAGTTTATTAGGCAGACAGGATTTAAATAAGATAGCAGCAAACACGAAAGAATATGTGGCAAAATGTTTATATTTGTATTACTCTTATGATGAAGAGAATACTGCATGTGATTCACATTTCATCAGGTTCCTATTAGCAACCATCTCTTCTCACAGGTAGGAAAACATTCAGAACGTAGAATTGGCCATATTGACAAACATCCCAAACAGCCTTGCCAGTCGGATTTTCGTAATACATTGAAGTTCTGCTACATTCGAAGATGAACAATACGGAATTTGTATTTACTTCATTGGATAATGTATGAAAATTGTCTTCCACCTTTTTTTTTAAATTTATTTACTGACGCAGAGGTTTTGGCGCCAGTATTTATCTTTGTGCCTACGAAGCATGCCTGTGTAGCACTACATATATTCGACGGCAGAAGTTAGTTGTTTCAGCACCTACCGACATTTTTCAGAACTTCCACTTGCTTTGCTCTCGATTCTAAGCCGCAGGCGGTTTTTTGGATTACAAAAACTGGAAAAAAAGTGCGGCTTAGATTTGAGTAAATATGGTACATCCTCTCCTTTGGATTCAACTTCTTAAGTATTATCTTTCAAGTCAACATCTGCTAATCTGTGAGACCGAAATGATGAGCCATACTACTCTATTTCACTGTGCCTGTTTGTTTCATTTGTATAACATTTTATTCCATCATAGATGCTGCACTTACAGTTTCATATATGCATTGCAGCAGCAGACACAATAAAAGTAGCAATCAGCAGTGCTTAGTTTGTTGAATGGGTAAAAAATATGCCATTGTCCCAGTTCCATATATCCCCAAAATTTGATTCTCCCAAATTCTGTACTCTCTGAAATCGAATGTTTAATCCAAAGATGAAAGTGAACAAGTTTGATGCAGTATTGCTAATATTGTTTATTATGCATCTTGCTGAATGAAGTGCATACCGTGTCTTTTCTGAAAGGTTTGGAGAAGTAATGCACATACCAGTTTTCTAAAAACTTACATTGAGATTGTGCTCTCCTTCCTCTTGTACAAATTAGTAGAGCCCTTCGGATTACTCCACGATATGCCTCTTGGCAAGGTGGTAACGACAGTATTATGAAAAGGATAGATTGGCACTCACTGTATAGTGTAGATGTTGTGTTGCTGGCAGGGGGGGGGGGGGGGAAACACCACCTATTAAACACGTAAGCTTTTGGTGCAAAGCCCCCCCTCCCCCCCCCCCCCCTTTTCCTTGATTTCCCTAATTGATTTAAGGCAAATGCTGGTATGGTTCCTTTGAAAAAGATGACATTCGGCTGAGGAAGCTAATTTCTGTGGCAGGTCTGATGACACAGTGCTGGTGGAAGCACGAGTATTTCAGAGCAAACCATTCATTGCACATTTTTAAACATAGGGCTCTGCTGTAGACAACCCCTGTATGTTCCCATGTTGACAACACTGTTGAATTACAATTTCTGTGGCTCAGGAGCATTGAGATTGGGCAGTGAATCAATAGAAATGTGTCATCTGGTTGAATCATTCATGTTTCGCATTACACCTGCTTGACGGTTTTGTGCACATACACTGTCAACAGAGTGAATTGGTGCATGAAAGGTGCACTTTGCTACAGACTTAGGCCAGTGGGAGCAATATTATGCTATGGAGGACATTCACCTGGTCTTTTGTGGGTCCTGTGGTAGTAACTGAAGGCTCCATAACAGCTTTGTTCTGTGTGAACATTATTGTGCACTGTCCGCACCCTGTCCCTAATGAAGGTGACATGTTTCAACAATATGACTTTCAGTGTCATGAGGCCAGAATCAAATTCACCCCTTCTGAATCTGATGGAATACATCTGCGATGCTATCAGATACCAGTTCTGCACCCAGAAACCACTGATCTCCAATTTATGGGAATTACATGACCTGTGCTTAGACATGTGGTGCTGCATAATGCTGGGAACATACCTCACATAATGCTGGGAACATACCTGAAATTTATTGAACTTGTCCCACACAAAATCACTGCTGTATTGTGTTCCAACAGTGGACAAACACATTATCAAACAGGAGGTCATAGTGTTTTGTCTCATCAGTTTATATATTCAATGCTTGAATGAAAGGTGTGCTCTTTTCCTTTTTTCTGCCATTGCGTGTATGTTTAAAGTAGGATGTTCTACCATATGGGCTTGTTTATATGAAGGCTGTCAGTGTTACCACCTGCACAGATACTAAATGCTCCTTTTGTGAAGACCTTTTATCTTGAGAACACTTTTAACTTTGTTTCACAAATGGCAGCACAGTTTCAAGAAAGCTTCTTAATTTAATGTAATAGTTAAAATAATACCTTCAGCAAAAGATGTGTGCGTTGGAGTGGGAAAAAGGATTGGAGATGTATGTAGTTTAATTTTCTTAAATTGTTAAGAAGGTTAACAGCTTGGCATGCTAAGATAAATTCCCACATTCTCTAAAAAGAGAGAAAAAAATTAATTTAACAGAATCAGTGAGGTATACAAATATAACAACAGACTTGTAGAACCATTATTTTGTAGGTTAGATTAGATTAGATTCAGCTTTTGTTCCAAGACCCAAAACATGAGACGATTCTCATGGGTGAGTAACATGCCAGAAAGTATAACATAAAAAATATAAAACATTTGAATACCCTGATCATTTGTCAGGAGATTGTCAAACTAGATGAATACAATACAAACTGGAACAGCTAATATTTTTAGAATTGATACGCTGTCAGACTGAAACATTGTTATGCACTATTAATAAATTTATCAAACAAAAAGTACATAATCTTGACTGTTATGACAAAGTGCTCTCAGAACTGAAATCTAGCAGACATTTTTATTTAAGCTGGCCTAACAGCCACTGTTAAGATATTCATCTATAGAGTAGGATGAGTTGCCTATCAAAAAGCCTTTCAAACTCTGTTTAAACCATGCTTTATCTGATACCAAGTTTTTAATGGTGTCTTTCTTCCACAGATAAATTGTGTTGTAATGCAAGGTTTTAATGAAGGTGAAGTGTGCAGTTTTGTGGAGTTAACAAAAGAGAAAAATGTTGATGTAAGATTTATCGAGTACATGCCTTTCAGCGGCAACAAATGGAATGATGGGAACATGGTCTCATTTAGTGAAATGCTCCAAATAATTAGAAAGCAGTGGCCTAATTTTGATCCTCTTCCCAATGGGCCCAATGATACCTCAAAGGTACGTGCAGTATTACATATGAACATACATTGAAAATAATTTAATGTTTATGACTTACTACCAATCACAAGAATACTTCACATTTGCTGGTGGTATGAGAGATGGACTGGTTTAGTTACATATTTCTCATCCCATTCAGTACGTCTGTCCTGGCCTGGGTTTCTCTGCAGCTTTTCTGCAACTCTCCCCATTTCCTAAACCTTGACAATCCTTTTCTTTCTTCCTTTTCCCTTCCCCTTCATTGTTTCTGCCAGAAGAAGAAGCCACTGACTCCAAAAGCTTGCACATTTCCATAACTTTAAGGGGAGTTAGAAGGGGAAAACATTCTTTTTCACTTTTTCCGGTTTTTATCTGATTATAAAATTTGCAATTTTCCAAATAAAATGATATGTATATTACTTATAAACTTGCGTGGGAAGTATTTTATTTTATTTTCTAAAATATAATCTACACCAGTTGAAAATGTTAAAATTTTTACATGCATTACTTCAAGACCTAATAAAATCGGTAATTTTTCATATACAGGGTAGTCCATTGATCGTGACCGGGCTGAATATCTCACAAAATAAGTGTCAAACGAAAAAACTACAAGGAACGAAATTTGTCTAGCTCGAAGGGGGAAACCAGCTGGCGCAATGGTTGGCCTGCTATAAGGCACTGCCATAGCTCAAACTGATATCAACTGTGTTTTTTTTTAAATAGGAACCCCATTTTTTATTACATATTCATGTAATATGTAAAGAAATATGAATGTTTTAGTTGGACCACTTTCTTCGCTTTGTGATAGATGTCGCTGTAATAGTCACAAACATATGTCTCATAATTTTAGACGAACAATTGGTAACAGGTAGGTTTTTTAAATTAAAATACAGAATGTAGGTACATTTCAACATTTTATTTCGGTTGTTCCAATGTGATACATGTACCTTTGTGAACTTACCATTTCTGAGAACGCATGCTGTTATGGCGTGATTACCTGTGAATACCACATTAATGCAATAAATGCTCAAAATGATATCTGTCAACCTCAATGCCTTTGGCAATACGTGTAATGACATTCCTCTCAACAGTGAGTAGTTCGCCTTCCGTAATGTTCGCACATGCATTGACAATGCACTGACGCATGTTGTCAGGCATTGTCGGTGGATCACGATAGCAAATATCCTTCAACTTTCCCCACAGAAAGAAATCCGGGGACATCAGATCCGGTGAATGTGCGGGCCATGGTATGGTGCTTTGACGACCAATCCACCTGTCATGAAATATGCTATTCAATACTGCTTCAACCGCACGCAAACTATGTGCCGGACACCCATCATGTTGGAAGTACATCGCCATTCTGTCATGCAGTGAAACATCTTGTAGTAACATTGGTAGAACATTACGCAGAAAATCAGCGTACATTGCACCATTTAGATTGCCATCGATAAAATGGGGGCCAATTATCCTTCCTCCCTTAATGCCACACCATACAATAACCTGCCAAAGTCGCTGCTGTTCCACTTGTCGCTGCCATCGTAGATTTTCCGTTGTCCAATAGTGCATATTATGGCGGTTTAGGTTACTGCTGTTGGTGGATGATGCTTCATCGCTAAATAGAACGCATGCAAAAAATCTTTCATCGTCCCATAATTTCTCTTGTGCCCAGTGGCAGAACTGTACATGACGTTCAAAGTCATCGCCATGCAATTCATGGTGCATAGAAATATGGTACGGGTGCAATCGATGTTGATGTAGCATTCTCAACGCCGACGTTTTTGAGATTCCCAATTCTCATGCAATTTGTCTGCTACTGATGTGTGGATTAGCTGCCCCAGCAGCTAAAACACCTACTAGGGCATCATCATTTGTTGGAGGTCGTGGTTGGTGTTCCACATGTGGCTGGACACTTCCTGTTTCCTTAAATAATGTAAATATCCGGCGAATGGTCCGGACACTTCGATGATGTCGTCCAGGATACCGAGCAGCATACATAGCACACGCCCCTTGGGCATTTAGATCACAATAGCCATACATCAACACGATATCGACCTTTTCCGCAATTGGTAAACGGTCCATTTTAACACAGGTAATGTATCACGAAGCAAATACCGTCCACACTGGCGGAATGTTATGTGATACCACATACTTATTCGTTTGTGACTATTGCAGCTGCTGGCCGGAGTTGCCGAGCGGTGCTAGGCGCTACAGTCTGGAAACGCGCGACCGCTACGGTCGCAGGTTCGAATCCTGCCTCGGGCATGGATGTGTGTGATGTCCTTAGGTTAGTTAGGTTTAAGTAGTTCTAAGTTCTAGGGGACTGATGACCTCAGAAGTTAAGTCCCATAGTGCTCCGAGCCATTTGAACCATTTTTGACTATTACAGCCCCATCTATCACAAAGCGAAAAAAGTGGTCCAGCTAAAACATTCACATTTCTTTACGTACTACATGAATATGTAATAAAACATTGGGGTTCCTATTTTTAAAAAATGCAGTTGATATGAGTTTGACCTATGGCAGTACCATCTAGCAGGCCAACCATAGCGCCATCTGGTTTCTCCCTTCAAGCTAGACGAATTTCGTTCTTTGTAGTCTTTTCATTTGATGCTTATTTCATGACATATTTGGCCTGGTCGCTATCAATGGACCACCCTGTAGAAAGCTGTGGATTACTGTGTTATAAATGTTAAATTATGTGTTTGTATTGGTAGCACTGTCAAAAATAGTATCGTATCTTTTCATAGTATAAACATGCTTTGTATGTCGAAGTGCTAACGTATTTCCGAGGAAAAGTGTCGAATAGACTGGTAAATCTCTCAAAAAGTATGACTCCAAAATGAAGTGTTTTTAAGAAATGTGGGTTTCATGGTAATAAATATTTGAATAAAGAGAAACTTTGTGTTCAGCATGTGGTGTGTGAAGTTACAAACAATGAAATACTGGCAAACTCATGAGTATCTAGCGAAACACCCATTAGTGCTTCGAAGATTAAAATGAAACATAGTGATAACATAGTTATCTCAAAACAAAACTCATGTAAACGGTAGGTTAGGTTATATTCTGATACATTTACACATCCTAACAGGGGTGTTATATGAATGTGTGTGCTGTATGTATGTGGAGGGCCAGTTAGTTTACATGAAGACATTGAGGTATGAAATGGACTAGCCAGGAAACTTATCATTAATTCTGCCAGTTGTAAATATACTCATTCATTTTGGAATTCTGATAAGTGTAAAGATAATTATTTTGAAATAAATGTTAGGTGGTTTTATGGATTGAGAGCTATTGGCAAAGGACACACTGCAGCAGAAACAATGTGTGTCATGATGTATATGCCACACCCACTTTGTAAAATGGACAAGTATGCAGGATTTATTGGAGCTGCTGTGAAATCTGCTGCATGTGAGTCAATTAAGGGTGCTGCAAATGAAGCTGCTGAAATAAACGATGGTATGATTGACATATCCGTAGCTTTTGGGGCACTTGGTAGAAGCGCAGCTGCATTTCTAAGAATTCTGTTGCTACAGTGACCAGTGTGGATACTGGAAAGCTAATAGATTTCCAGATTTTAACCAAACATTGTTATAAGTATAAATCAGGGAATGAAGAAGGGCATATCTGTGACAGAAATTATGAAGGACAACTAGTCGTACGGAGGCCTGTGCAGCTGTTGAAATTTATAAGGGGGAGTGTGTTACACTAAGTTCTTAGGTTATGCAGACTCAAATGCATATAACAGTGTAGTAGCCACTCAGCCTTATGGTGAGAAGCTTATCACAGAACTGGAATGTGTTAGTCATGTCCAGAAGAGGATGGGTACCAGATTGAGGAAGTTGAAACAAAGTTTGAGAGACAAGAAGCTTTCAGGTGGTAAGACCATAAGAAGGAGGCTGACAGACAAAATGATTGATGAAGTACAACAGTATTATGAGATTGCCATTAGAAATAATACTGAGGATTTGTTGAAAATGGAACAGGCAGTATGGGCTACCTTCTTCCAGAGACTGTCAGCTGATGATAAACCAGTACACCATCTTTGCCCTCCTGGATCTGGTTCATGGTGCAATTACCGCAATGCCCAGTACTCAAACAGGTCATACAGCCATAAACATTCTATCCCAGCAGCAGTTGTGAATATCATAGAACCTGTTTACAGAGACCTGGCAATCCTGAATTATTGAAGAAGTGTCTGCATTGTCAGACTCAAAATCCCAATGAGTCGTTCAATAATCTTATAGTGTCAGTGTTGTCGTAACTGCCATCTGCGTCATGTCTGCTGTGCAGCGAGCTACGCTAATTTAAGTATTAACTCTATTTTTCTTACTTGTCACTTCTTCTTCCGTGTGTTTTTGCTTTTACGAAGCTTTAATTGTCGAGTGCTAGTAATAGTGTTCCATAGATTTCGTGTTTGTTTTGAATACAGTCGGAGAGAGTCCATTTAGTAAGCCACAGTGCCAGTAGTGCTAGTGTTTGTTTTCAATACAGTCCAGAGACAGGTAGGGCTATTTTCATTGTTTTCTACAGGAAGTGTCTAGTAACCACAGTTTAGTCAACTATCAGCCGCCTTTAGCGAATTAGCAGTCTAGTTATAAGTTGATTAACTCTCTACAGTAAATCGATTTCTTAGGATGGATAGGATGTGTGACTGCTGTGTACGGACACAGGAGGAGCTGGCCACTGTTCGTGAACAGCTGAACGTGTTGATGGCCGTGGTTAGCCGTCTTCAGGCTGCTGCCTCGGAGTGTAGCGGCAGTGGGGAGTCTGGTACACCCCAGGTGTTACATGCTTCACCCACTGACCCTGCTGTCGACACATCTTTGCGGGTACTGGGCGCGGTTGGGCCACCCTCTTCGCAAGGGGAGTGGCGGGTTCAGCGGCATTCGCGGCGCACGAGGCGGAGGGTCAGTGTGGAGGCTTGCTGTGTGGCATCGCCCGTTCTGCCTGTGAGTGGACATGTGGCCACTCCTTCAGCAAGGTCCGAGCAGGCACATGGGGGGAGGGGTTTATTAATTATTGGGAGCTCCAACGTTAGGCGGGTGATGGAGCCCCTTAGGGAAATAGCAGAAAGGTCGGGGAAGAAGGTCAGTGTTCACTCTGTCTGCTTGCCGGGAATCTCATCTGAGATGTGGAGGAGGCCGTGCCGGCAGTGATAGAGAGCACTGGGTGCACCCGACTGCAAATTGTTGCTCATGTCGGCACCAATGACTCCTGCCATCTGGGTTCAGAGGTCATCCTCAGTTCGTACAGGCGGTTAGCGGAGTTGGTGAAGGCGGAAAGCCTCGCGTGGTGGAATCTGAGCTAGCTATTTGTAGTATCATTCCGAGAACCGATAGTGGTCCTCTGGTTTGGAGCCAAGTGGAAGGCTTAAACCAGGGACTCATACGATTCTGCGGAGATCTGGGGTGCAAATTTCTCGACCTCCGCTATCGGGTGGAGAAATGTAGGGTCCCCCTGAATAGGTCATGCGTGTACTACATGCAGGAAGTGGCTACAAGTGTAGCGGAGTATGTGTGGAATGCACATGTGGGTTTTTTAGGTTAGAGAATTCCCTCCCTAGGCCCGACAAGACACCTCCTGAGATGCGGCAAGGTAGGAGTAGACAAAATGCAACAGAGAATAACAATATTAAAGTGCTAATAGTAAACTGCAGGAGCGTCTATAGAAAGGTCCCAGAACTGCTCTCATTAATAAACGGTCACAATGCCCACATAGTACTAGGGACAGAAAGTTGGCTGAAACCCGATGTAAACAGTAATAAATTCTAAACTCAGATTGGAATGTATACCGCAGAGACAGGCTAGACAGTGAAGGGGGAGGCATGTTTAAAGTGATAAGAAGTGCAATAGTATCAAAGGAAATTGACAGAGATCCGAAATGTGAAATAATTTGGGTGAAGGTCACGGTTAAAGCAGGCTCAGACATGGTAATTGGATGTCTCTATAGGCCCCCTGGCTCAGCAGCTGTTGTGGCTGAGCACCTGAAGGATAATTTGGAAAATATTTCGAGTAGATTTGCCCAACATGTTATAGTTCTGGGTGGAGATTTTAATTTGCCGGATATAGACTGGGAGACTCAAACTTTAATAACGGGTGGCAGGGACAAAGAATCCAGTGAAATTTTTTAAGAGCTTTATCTGAAAACTACCTTGAGCAGTTAAACAGAGAACCGACTCGTGGCGATAACATATTAGAACTTCTAGTGACAAACAGACCCGAACTATTTGAAACAGTTAACGCAGAACAGGGAATCAGCGATCATAAAGCGGTTAGTGCATCGATGATTTCAGCCGTAAATAGAAATATTAAAAAAGGTACGAAAATTTTTCTGGTTAGCAAAAGTGACAAGAATCTGATTTCAGATTACCTGATGGCTCAACGCGAAAGGTTTGTTTTAAGTACAGATAGTGTTAAGGATCAGTGGACAAAGTTCAAAACCATCGTACAATATGCATTAGATGAGTATGTGCCAAGCAAGATCATAAGAGATGGAAAAGAGCCAGCGTGGTACAACAACCGAGTTAGAAAACTGCTGTGGAGGCAAAGGGAACTTCACAGCAAACATAAACATAGCCAACACCTTGCAGACAAACAAAAATTACACGAAGCGAAATGTAATGTGAGGAGGGCCATGCGAGAGGCGTTAAATGAATTCGAAAGTAAAGTTCTATGTACTGACTTTGCAGAAAATCCTAAGAAATTTTGCTCTTATGTCAAAGCGGTAGGTGGATCAAAACAAAATGTCCAGACACTCTGTGACCAAAAAGGTACTGAAACAGAGGATGATGGACTAAAGGCCGAAATACTAAATGTCTTTTTCCAAAGCTGTTTCACAGAGGAAGACTGCACTGTAGTTCCTTCTCTAGATTGTCGCACAGATGACAAAATGGTAGATATTGAAATAGATGACAGAGGGATAGAGAAACAATTAAAATCACTCAAAAGAGGAAAGGCCGCTGGACCTGATGGGATACCAGTTCAGTTTTACACAGAGTATGCGAAGGAACTTGTCCCCCTTCTTGCAGCAGTGTACCGTAGGTCTCTACAAGAGCGTAGCGTTCCAAAGAATTGGAAAAGGGCACAGGTCATCCCCGTTTTCAAGAAGGGACGTTGAACAGATGTGCAGAACTACAGACCTATATCTCTAACGTCGATCAGTTGTAGAATTTTAGAACATGTATTATGTTCGAATATTATGACTTTTATGTAAACTAGAAATCTACTCTGTAGGAATCAGCATGGGTTTTGAAAAAGACGATCGTGTGAAACCCAGCTCGCGCTATTCGTCCACGAGACTCAGAGGGCCATAGACACGGGTTCCCAGGTAGATGCTGTGTTTCTTGACTTCCACAAGGCGTTCGATACAGTTCCCCACAATCGTTTAATGAACAAAGTAAGAGCATATGGATTATCAGACCAATTATGTGATTGGATTGAAGAGTTGCTAGATAACAGAACGTAGCATGTCATTCTCAATGGAGAGAAGTCTTCCGAAGTAAGAGTGATTTCAGGTGTGCTGCAGGGGAGTGTCGTAGGAGCGTTGCTATTCACAATATACATAAATGACCTTGTGAATGACATCGGAAGTTCACTGAGGCTTTTTGCGGATGATGCTGTGGTATATCGAGAGGTTGCAACAATGGAAAATTGTACTGAAATGCAGGATGATCTGCAGCGAATTGATGCATGGTGCAGGGAATGGCAATTGAATCTCAATGTAGACAAGTGTAATGTGCTGCGAATACATAGAAAGAAAGATCCCATATCATTTAGCTACAATATAGCAGGTCAGCAATTGGAAGCAGTTAATTCCATAAATTATCTGGGAGTATGCATTAGGAGTGATTTAAAATGGAATGATCATATAAAGTTGATCGTCGGTAAATCAGATGCCAGACTGAGATTCATTGGAAGAATCCTAAGGAAATGCAATCCGAAAACAAAGGAATTAGGTTACAGTACACTTGTTCGCCCGCTGTTTGAATACTGCTCAGCAGTGTGGGATCCATACCAGATAGGGTTGATAGAAGAGATAGAGAAGATCCAACAGAGAGCAGCATGCTTCGTTATAGGATCATTTAGTAATCGCAAAAGAGTTACAGAGATGTTAGATAAACTCCAGTGGAAGACTCTGCAGGAGGGTCGATCAGTAGCTCGGTACGGGCTTTTGTTGAAGTTTCGAGAACATACCTTCACCGAGGAGTCAAGCAGTATATTGCTCCCTCCTACATATATCACACAAAGAGACCATGAGGGTATAATGAGAGAGATTAGAGCCCGCACATAGGCATACCGACAATCCTTCTTTCCACGAACAATACGAGACTGGAATAGAAGGGAGAACCAATAGAGGTACTCAAGCTACCCTACACCATCAGGTGGCTTGAGGAGTATGGATGTAGATGTAGATGTAGACCAAAAAATGTTTTTCTTGTAATGAAGACACTAAAGTGGGGGTCAGTCATGCTGTTATTGCTTTTAATGATGGCAACATTGGTAGCGTGAAAGTGCTACAACATATGGGAATTAATTCTGGAGCAAACTGCAGTTAAATCCAGGAGGTATGAAATGAGTAATCTTTTATTGAAGTTTTCAGCTTGCACCCTCCTCCCTCCCAGACATACAAACCAGATACCTCTAGCTAAATAATTTGTGAGTATATATAATTTGCCTCTGTCAACATCATGTTACACTAACCTATTTGTGAGATTAAATTAAAGGAAAGTAACCAGAACTGGAAATTATGTAAAGACATTTTTAGCTATGTCCCTATGTTGTAATAAAGTTAACACAGTATTTGTGTCCATGTGATGGTAACTATGATTCGCCAGCCACCGTTGCCGAGCGGTTCTAGGCGCTTCAGTCCAGAACTGCGCGACTGCTACGGTCGCAGGTTTGAATCCTGCCTTGTCTCAGATGTTACGTCCCATAGTGCCCAGAGCCATTTGAACTGTGATTCATGATTATCAGAGTCCATATGTTCCAAATAAAAATTGGAACTTCATGTGTATAAATGTACAAATTATTAGACAAAGGGACCAACAACTGACACTTTTAAATTGATGACTAGACTAAGAGATTAATAATAGGAAAAAAACTGCAAGATACTTGGCGATAAGTTTGCTTCAGGACAAGGTAAGGGGGGTGAGGGGTGGGAAGAATCAGCTCTCTCTTTGTGAGCATACCAGAAATCCTTTATCAACCGAAGGTGAAATAAGATATAAAAATACAGGGTCAAACGATTAATTTAAGTATCTTAAAAACCAAATGACTAATAAAATTGGAAGCTAAGAAAAGTAAGTTCATAGTAAGTAGGGCAAAACACAGGGTGCTGCAACATATTGTCATTGTTGTTTGACTTGTCTATCAAAGAAAAAAGAAATGGATCAAAACAAAATAAAAGTGAGAATGGAAATGTATCAGAAGCAAATAGGAATAAGCAAGGAACATATTCTTTAATAAAAAAAAAAATGACATGTGAGGCAGATGTTGCTACAATTTTATGTTCAAAGCACAGCAGTCTGTGAAAGCAAAATACTTATGACATTGAAAAAAGAAAATCAGTGAGTGAAAAGTGTGTGTAGGTGAATTGTGGTGAGAGACTTGATATTGGAACTTCTGTTAGGCTGCCCAGTATTAGTTAACTTGGTAGTAAAGGAGCAAGTTTGCAAGGGCAGATAACTGTTTGACTACGTAAAATAGAGTGGGAGTATGGAAAAGCTAGTCCAAGATAGGATGAAAAAGGTAACAGCAACTTAAAAAATGAATTGATAAGTTACCATGAACCCCATTCCAATCTAGTGAATGCAGTGGTTGACAATATCTTGTGACATTTGCCTATAAGGCTCAAACAATAATTGCTAAATAAAAATACAAAATGTTGACAAGACTGTATCTAAGCTGTCACTCTCTTTTGAAACAAGGGTGTTTATACCAACAAACACTCAGGAAAGCAGGGACAACTCACACACTAGAGGAGGATGGGAAGTATCATTGAAAGAGTGAGCATAAACCGTGTGCAATATGTGTGGTACAAGTAATGATAGTTAAAAAAAAAAAAAAAAAAAAAAAGAAGAAGAAGAGGAAGCGGAAAAATCTTGATCTGGAAACAAGGGAATAAAAATTTGCCACGTGAAGAGACAATATGGTACTGTGCTGATGAGTGTGTACAAGTGGTGATATACAATATACATTGATAAAGGAACTCTGCATTGGGCCCAGAAGACCACGCAATGCTCTTCGAGAGATGTCCTCTACTATATATCTATGGAGAGTTAGGGGGTCAGTATACAACTCTCCAGGCTGTTATCAACTTCCAGAAGTTGAAGACACTACTTCTCACTTGAGTAGCTCCTCAGCTGGAACTACAAGCAGAGTGTACCCTATTCCAGTCCGTCCACCGAGCAGAATTTCCCGGCTCTACAAGGAATTGAACCTGATCCTTTTCTATGGCACGCCTGTGGCATACTGACTGCATAGCTGTGGCAAGAGTCATAATATACACTTGTGAACAATTGAGTTATAACTATTCTGTTTATTGGGGAGAGAGTATGTATATTGCACCGTGAATGAAACAGTTTAGTGTATTGTAAATGGAATGTATTCAGACTTCGTACTTGTTGTGTGAGAACGCAGTGTCTTAGACACTTGTAGTGTTTGTCTTATCATGTACGAACCGGTGAGCCTTACTTTCTAGTATTTTTAATTATATATCATTACTGGTGCCTCTGGCACTTTTGTGTTGCAATAGCAATAGCTTGCAATAGCAAACATTGAGTCAACCAAGGGTTTTGGATTAGAAGTAGAGGTCAGATGGGTTGACATTGGGAATAGAGTGATGGGAAGTCGACAATAAGCAGTTATATTGAAGGGTGCATTATTTGATATGTTAAGGTTAATTACAAAATGTGGATTGGAGAATTTTTCACGTTGAGCAGAAGTAAGTTTACAGGACCAGATGTCAAATTACACGCGATCAGTCTGAATCCCTATAGTCAGCATGAACACTGGCACACAGAATAATTTATAGGTAGCCTTGCTGTATATAAAAAATCAGATTTGTGCTGAACTGTCATGAACAAACTGTCACTTCTCTGGAATAAAAAGACTGATTTGTTAATTACACCTGTCTAAATGAAAAATATAGGAAAACATAGATTGCTGCTTACTGTAAAGGAGACATGTTACATTGTAGACAGGCACAATTAAAAAGGCACTTACACAAAGCTTTCGGCCACAGCCTTCATCAGCAAAAGACATACAGAGAAACACACAAATTCATACACACAGGCAAGCACACGTCACACACATATGACTGCCAACTCCAGCAGCTTGCCCCTAGCTGCTGGACTTGGCAGTTTTTTTTTTCTCTGTGTGTGTGTGCGTGCGTGCGTGCGCGCGCAGAGTGCTTGCTTGTGTGTTGTGCCTGTGTGCAACTTTGTTTTCTTTACGGTAAATAGTGATCTATCTTTCCCTGCACTGTTGATATTCCTACCTGGAATTTCCATTGTTTAATCAGTGTAAATAAGACGGACACAGTTACATATATTCTGTCACTTGAAGACTAATACATGAAGTAAGTGGACATTATTTTTTATTGCAGAGGATCTTGTCACCACTAATTATTAATATTGTGTTCCAGTTAATTAGACATGGTTTCATCCTTTCCTGGATGTGCTCTTTTTGTTAAATCTTCCCTCAAAAGATCTGATTTACTTCAAATTAATAAACCTGAGTATTCTGAAAAAGGAGGTGCAGCTTACAGCTGCAGTGTGACAGTTGATCACAGGGTGATTTTATCACTGCCATATCGTGGGTAACCATGGCTCGAGACACTTATTCTATAAGGGTGTTAGTCATTGGGCTTTCTGGTACCACAGTGTCAAAGGTGTACCGTGAGCAGATTTATTCAAGGAAAATACTACCACAATCAGCAGAGTGAACTGCTATGGGCAACAGGATATCATTGACAGGGGTTACCACTGACTAGCATGGCTTTAGCAGCGAACAGGTGGGCCACAATGTAGCAAATGACTCACCAACTCAGTGACAGTCAATAAACAGTAACCATTCATGCCACTGGGAACTGTCACCTCTTTGTGGGATACAAAGATGCAATCTGCACACTGCTCGTCACAGTTACAAAGATTAGCATTGGTTCGGAACAGCACCAGGGGATGCTCGAAGCATGCAGGAAGGTCGTCTGTCTGATGATTTGCGGTACATATTGCCAAGGTGGCAGGGTGCAAAATAAGGAGTGATCAAAAAACTTCCATTTGAAGGCTGCATAGTTCAGATCAGTATGCCACACACACATACACACACACACACACACACACACACACACACACACACACACACACACACACACACACACATATCCATCCGCACATATACTCTGCTTGTGTCTGTATATGTGCAGATGGATATATGTGTGTGTGTGTGTGTGCGAGTGTATACCTGTCCTTTTCCCCCCTAAGGTAAGTCTTTCCACTCCCAGGGTTGGAATGACTCCTTACCCTCTCCCTTAAAACCCACATCCTTTCGTATTTCCCTCTCCTTCCCTCTTTCCTGATGAAGCAACTGTGGGTTGCGAAAGCTTGAATTTTGTGTGTGTGTTTGTTTGTGTGTCTATCAACATACCAACACTTTCGTTTGGTAAGTTACATCATCTTTGTTTTTAGATATATTTTTCCCATTTGGAATGTTTCCCTGTATTGTATTATATATCAGTGCTTTCTTCTCCCACAACTATCCTGCAGACATTGTCCACAAACAGATCTCCCAAGCAATACATTCCTCCCCACCCAATAACAATGTTACTACTCCCAGACCACACAGAAGCATCCCCCTTGTCACACAATATTATCCTGGCCTCGAATACATCAACTAATTACTCCGCCACAGATATGAATTTCTCAAGTCAAGCCCTGAAGTGAGATCATCCCTTGACAATATTCTCCCCACACCACCCAGAGTTGCCTTTTGCCGACCCCCTAACCTCCGTAACATCCTTGTCAAACCCTACAATATTCTCAGACCACCTGCTCTACCCAGCGGTTCCTACCCCTGTAACCGACCCCGATGCAAAACCTGCCCCATGCATCCCCCCACAACCAACTACTCCAGCCCCGCTACTGGTATAACATACACAACTCAAGGCAGGGCCACATGTGAGACAACACGTCATTTATCAGCTGACATGCCTGCACTGCACAGCCTTTTACATAGGTATGATGACAACTAAACTGGCTGAGTGCATGAATGGGCACAGACGAACTGTCCACCTAGGAGATGTCCAATACCCAGTAGCAGAGCATGCCCTCCAGCATAATTCTAGGGACCTAGGAACTGCTACACCATATGTGCCATTTGGCTTCTCCCACCCAACACCAGTACCTCGGAACTGCGGAGATGGGAACTTGCACTCCAACACATCCTTTCATCCCGCCATCCCCCTGGACTGAACCTATGTTAACCAACCTCACTCCCATTTACTCTTTGTCTTCTCCTCTTTCCCTTTCCTCTTTAGCCATTCACGCATCTTTTCATCCTACATAGTTGCGTTTATCTTTATACTATGTACCTCTTTACTTCTGTATTCATCCTCCTTGGTTTGAAGCTGGCACAGTAATTACAGTAGAATATCTTTGGCTTCCCTCTGACATCCATGCCTCCATCTTTGCTACCCTCCCTGTTTACCTTTCCCCTGTTGCTTCATAAGCTGGGTTGTGAATAACTGAATCCACTTTCCCATCTTCCCCTTTTTTCTCCTCTCTCCTCCCTGATGAAGGAACGAAGTTCCAAAAGCTAGGATACGTCAATTTTCTGTTCTGTTTTGTGTATCTATCGGCTGTACTGAGCTGAGGTAAGTACTGGCCAGGCCCTCTATCTCTTTGTTAGTATTTGTTTCATATATATAAACACACACACACACACACACACACACACACACACACACACACACACACACACACAGGGTGATGCGTATTAACATTTAAAAACCTCCAAAGCACTGTAGATGACCCTGAGACAAGTAATTTAATACAAGACACATGGGATCACAAATGTTGGATACGATACAAATGTTGGGAAATGTGTCAAAAGCGAATGACAAATGTCACCAGACGATGTACCTTGCCATGCTTGCAGTGGTTGAGCCTCTTGGTCTGTCACACTTGATCATCCCAACCCAAGTCAAGTATTCATATCATTGTGGCTACGGACACACGTGTGCGACTTTAGTGATGGCGTTCAGGATTTGAGTCTTGCATCTGGCAGGCAGTATTTTTTTCATTGTGTTAAACAATTATGTATTTATATTGAAGTTTGTTATTTTATTTACCGGTCTTGCAGTTTCCTTGATTTCTTGCAAAGTACAGTACAATGAAAACTACCATATTGCATAACAAGTAGATGAGTGTAAACTTCAGAATAGCATCATCGCCATTAAATGACCTTTGTTTTCTTTACTAACTAATGTCTGTAAACAAAAAGAAAAGTGACAGAAGCAAAAAACACAAAATCAGAACTGCTTTTGCTTGATTACAGCAGGGACAATAATTTTGTAACATCTACATTTACAACAGATCATATTTACAAAATGTTTTCGAAATTTGCTCTGTTTGCTCAAATGAAAGTATTGCACTGCTCAATCATTCCTTTACACTCAACCCGGACTGCTGCACATGCTGTGTGGTATGTCATCTGGTTACGTCATATGTTCAGTGTTTCTCACCGATTTTTGGGGTAGTTTGAAATGTACAAAAAGGCAAATGCAGAAAGATATCACATTTTGCTGCACAATGCCTGCATCACAGAAAAATAATGTATACAAATCTTCTCAGATTTGCCACTGAATAACTTTGTGCAAGCCTCACAATATTTCACCAACACAACTGTTCGTCATCTTCAGGTAGTGGTGGGTCCTGTCATCACTGCTGCAAGATGTAACTGGTGATATTCGCACAGCAGAATTGAAATTTATCGGGCTAGAAGCAGGAGTACGAATGTGTGGACAGGCACTCCCAGTTGTATGGAAATGCCATTCATAGTAGCCGTCTGCTTATGTGTTTTGGTAATGACTGCACTTCTGGACACTCGTGTGGTTAAAAGCTGAATTAACTCTCTGCAAGGTGCTGCATCAGGTCATACATCAGAGGATCTGGTTTCTACTGCTTTAATTTCATGGCAGTCAGTGCTGGATTCTGGGCAGTGCTTAGTCAAAATTCCATATTCCTGTTGGTAAGATTGCCCACCGTATGGCTACATGCCTCATTCTTAAAAACACAATCCTAGAGTGATGGTGCTGAGGATAAAATTTCAGTACTCTTGGGAAACGTGTGGTGCCCTGTATTCAGGCAGTGCTCTGCTACCACTAATTTACTGGGTGGCATTTTTGTCAGCGCTGTTGAACACAGTGTTCTTGCACAATGTGAGGTGTCTGCCCTATATAAGATTTCCCATAATGGCATCAGATCTTATATATGATCTATGTTTTCTAAGGTCAAGATTGTCTTTAACTGAACACAAACAATTCCTTAGTTTTGCTGGTAGATGAAAAACACACTTGATTCTGTTTCTCTTAGCGATTCTTTCCATTTTTGAAAACATGCCACTGAAATATGGCAAGAAAGCCATTTGCAATGCTTGTCTAAGTATCTTCATTTACATCCCTACACTGAACTTGCTTTGCTCAGAACACATTGCAAATCTGTTTACAAAAATAAACATTCTGCTGGAACACTGTTCTTAGGTGTTACAGTTCACCAGGCAGACTGTCGGTATCTGAGATCACGTGTGCTCTATGTGCCAGGGAGTGTAAGACACTACCACATTGTGCAGGGTGATGGCAACTTTTGGACCGCAAATATAACTCTGCGTATATCAGTTTGCAGTAGAGACTATGCCCCAGTGTTCTGTCAGCTTTTCATCTAACCGTGACATCCAGGAATGGTAAGCTGCTATCTTTTTGTACTTCCACAGTGAACTGAATATTCAGATGGAGCGAGTGTAAATGCTGCAGGGACATAGGTAGTGTCTGCATTATGTGGGCCACACCACAAATGACTCTTCAGCATTCTGCTAGAACGAGGAATGTTGAATATTTACTAAGGGAAATAGAGGATCTCCCATGGGAACACTGTCCACTTGTTTAAAGTAGTTGGTGTTACATAAGAAATAGGATGAGGTATGCACATGTTTAAACAGCACCACAATTTCTTTCTCAAACTTGCTGCTAATAACCTCTAATGAGGGCTGCAGGACACTTTTGTAAGTAATGATATAACATTTGAGCTAACTAAAAGATCTGAAAGTTCTAGTTTAAGCATCTTCAGGTATTCTATGAAATCCTCTGAATTCTAAATATGATGGTCATAGTCATCCACATGATAAATTTCAAAGCTGTCATGTGGAAATTGCCAGTTGCATCTTGCAGCAGTGATGGTGGAAATCACCACCACCTGAAGATGCCAAAACGTTGTGTCACTGAAATATTGAGGGAGGGACTTGCATAATGTTATCTGGTGGGGAACCCAAAGTGTTTTTGCAACAGATCTATCAGGCAAGCCTGAAAAGTCACATATACTCCAAGCAGTAAGTACCTGTTGTAAAATGGTCACATTAGTGAGCTTGGCAATTAATTAAGAGTTTATCAATAAATTTGGCTTCATTTTGCAAGAAATTGTGCTGTGTTCCAGTACTCCCTCTTCAACAAAACTAATGTCAGTTTCTGCTCCACCTCTTCAGCCCAAGATCCTATGTATACTCTTGAGCATTTGTGTAAGATACCTGTTTATTTATAAAAATAAAAGTAACTTCTATCATGACTTTCCCATTCTTGTCCAGTGGGTTTGTTATCCTGCTGTTGCCTACTGCAGACTACAAGATTACTGTTGAAGATTTCTGCAAAGTTTTTCTTCCTTTTTAGTGTACCAACATTTCACTGTGTGGTAATTGCCTGGTACTGTTTAACGGGTGTTTTAACTGTTGTTTCAGAGATGCAATACCAAGCAAATGCAGTGAGGATGACTTGCTTGCCATGATTGGGGCAGCAGTGAGAAGAAAGAAGAAACAACATGCAGGTAAGATACATTACAGCAAATGTAACTCTATAGATAGAAAGAAAATTTCTGCTTAACAAGTCATAGCAAACATAAGAGCAAAATATATATGTAAAATCGGTAAGCGGATCTAAATCCCCTATTCAGTCACTCGTTGACCACGATGGCACCGAAACAGAGGACGACCGAAGAAAGGCAGAAATACTGAATTCAGTGTTCCGAAACTGTTTCACTGCGGAAAATCGTAACACGGTCCCTGACTTCAGCCGTCGCACGGACGCCAAAATGGAAAATATTGAAATAAACGATATCGGAATTGAAAAACAACTGCTATCACTTAGTAGCGGAAAAGCATCCGGACCAGACGAGATACCCTTAAGATTCTACAGTGATTATGCTAAAGAACTTGCCCCCTTTCTATCAGCAATTTATCGTAGATCGCTGGAAGAACGTAAAGTACCTAGCGACTGGAAGAAAGCGCAGGTCGTTCCCATTTTCAAGAAGGGTCATAAATCAGATGCGAATAATTATAGGCCTATTTCGCTTACGTCAATCTGTTGTAGAATAATGGAACATGTTTTGTGTTCTCGTATTATGACGTTCTTAGATAATACAAATCTCCTTCATCATAACCAACATGGATTCCGCAAACAGAGATCATGTGAAACTCAGCTCACCCTATTTGCCCAAGAAATTCACAGTGCCGTAGACACTGGCGAGCAGATTGATGCCGTATTCCTGGACTTCAGGAAGGCATTTGATACGGTTCCGCACTTACGTTTAGTGAAAAAAATACGAGCTTACGGAATATCGGACCAGGTTTGTGATTGGATTCAGGATTTCCTAGAAGAAAGAACACAACATGTCATTCTTAACGGTTCAAAATCTGCAGATGTAGAGGTAATTTCGGGAGTACCGCAGGGAAGCGTGATAGGACCTTTATTGTTTACAATATACATAAATGACTTAGTTGACAACATCGGTAGCTCCGTGAGGCTATTTGCAGATGACACGGTTGTCTACAAGAAAGTAGCAACATCAGAAGACTCGTACGTACTCCAGGAGGACCTGCAGAGGATTAATGCATGGTGCGACAGCTGGCAGCTTTCCCTAAACGTAGATAAATGTAATATAATGCGCATACATAGGGGCAGAAATCCATTCCAGTACGATTATGCCATAGGTGGTAAATCATTGGAAGCGGTAACGACTGTAAAATACTTAGGAGTTACTATCCGGAGCGATCTGAAGTGGAATGATCACATAAAACAAATAGTGGGAAAAGCAGGCGCCAGGTTGAGATTCATAGGAAGAATTCTAAGAAAATGTGACTCATCGACGAAAGAAGTAGCTTACAAAACGCTTGTTCGTCCGATTCTTGAGTATTGCTCATCAGTATGGGACCCTTACCAGGTTGGATTAATAGAAGAGATAGACATGATCCAGCGAAAAGCAGCGCGATTCGTCATGGGGACATTTAGTCAGCGCGAGAGCGTTACGGAGATGCTGAACAAGCTCCAGTGGCGGACACTTCAAGAAAGGCGTTACGCAATACGGAGAGGTTTATTATCGAAATTACGAGAGAGCACATTCCGGGAAGAGATGGGCAACATATTACTACCGCCCACATATATCTCGCGTAATGATCACAACGAAAAGATCCGAGAAATTAGAGCAAATACGGAGACTTACAAGCAGTCGTTCTTTCCACGCACAATTCGTGAATGGAACAGGGAAGGGGGGATCAGATAGTGGTACAATAAGTACCCTCCGCCACACACCGTAAGGTGGCTCGCGGAGTATAGATGTAGATGTAGATGTAGAATAGAACGAAAAACAACAGTGATAGAACCTGTGTTTTTTGTGTAAACTTGGATTTAATTTTTATTTAGTATTCATTCTGATTAATGCCCATTGGTCAACAGTATATTTCAGCCCTAGAATTTGGTTCTGCAAGGTCCACCAGATAACCATATATGGCTGTTGTAACTCCTTTATTGGACTTCAGAAGTTTTCCAGCAACAAATCTTTTTCTTTCTTTCTTTCTTTCTTTTTTTTCTTTTTTTTTAAAAAAAGCTAAAATGCAGAAAACATCATAAAGGAAACACTCACAGAAAAGCATCAGTGTCCTTGAAACAATGGAAACTCCAGTAGGAATATCAACAATGTTGGAAAAGACAGATTACTACTTACTGGTGAAGGCTGTGGCTGAAAGCTTTATGTAAGTGTCTTTTAATTCTGCCCATCTGCAACCTAAGGTATCTTCTTTATGGTAAGTAACAGTCTGTCTTTTCCTTCATTATTCATTAGTGTTCTTTGTTTTTATTTCTGTTTAGCAAGCATCATGTGGTATATAAGGGATGCGAATAGCATCAGATGTTGAATCATCACTCTGGAGGATATGAAGGTGCTGCATATTGGTGTGAGACAGCATTATCTGATGAGATTTTGAAAGAAACCTCATTGTGGATGTCCATTTGGTCGCCTGGTTAAACCTTGCAACATCTGTATTTTTGGAGTATTTGGATCTGACAGTGGCCTGATGTTGGAAAGTAAGGGCATACTCATCATCAATGTTCCAGTTGACTACATCAGACCACTACAAGGGAGCATCACTGTGTAGTGTACTGAGTACATTGTAACCTGTTCACGTCTGTGACTGCCATCTGAGAACAAGTACAGTAAACTCTCATGCAGCTACACTTTTGGCTAGCTAGATTGACACTTGACAAGTTTCAGTTTGCGTGCACCTGAAGCCAAGCATTTGCTGGTGTTTTTTTGGCAATCTACTGCTAATCAGTGCACTGGTGCGTGTCAAAAGTCCAAGTATCGTCAATTCGTGCGTGTGTTGGTTGAAGCTCTAGTGTGTTTCTTATTCGTATTGCATGGTTTCATGCCACTGCCATCTATTGGAACTCCTTGGAAGTACAGTACATACAGTATTGTTCTATGCAGCGCAACGTAGCCCTGTCAAAACCGACAATTAGAGTGCGCCGCCTAACACTCTCCACTTGTTGTCGGTACATCAAAGCTGAGTGTTTAACAGTGAATGTACAACACCCTGTTGTGTTGCCACGTGGGCTTGCGTAGAACAGAGGAAATGGCATAGATGTATCGAATGCTTTCATTTGATGGCTGCCACAGCCTGGTTTCAAAAGTCAAAAGTTTGTCTAGTGCATCTCGAGTGTTGTCAAGTTGTGCATCTGTGTGTTTCTGATTTGAGGTTTTGTGCTCCCACTATGTGCCTTAAAGTGTCCAGAGATAAAAGGGGCCAAAAACCATAAAGGACAAAGTCGAGTGTCTGTAAAAAGAACACTGAACGTGACTACGGGCACGAAACATAAAATGAATGTGATCTTGTTGGAAAAAGAGCTTCACACTTTGCAGAGAATTGATGCTGGTGAGCCACCCACAAAAGTTGCTGCAGAGTAGGAGTACAATTACTGATCGGAAGGCAAATCGATCAGGAATTGAAAAATTTTGTTCCATCCAAGCATTGGGCAGCGCAGTGAAATCTTAAAAAAACAATGAGAAAAGGTGCACATCCTCAGTTAGAAGAGGCATTATTTTTGTGGCACAAATAAATAAGAGCCAAAGGTGTGTCAGTTTCAGGTCCTCTACTTTGTCAAAATGAGCTGATGAGCTGATTGAAGGAAAGAAGCAAGAATTCCTCGGAAGTAATGGCCGGCAGGATCGTTTCAAGAAGCAGCATGGCATTCATGAAATTGCCATCAGTGCCAAATCATTATCTGGGGATGAAGCTGCTACACTGATTTTAAGAAGAAACTGCACACAATCATTGACAAAGGAGGTATACTGGCAATCAACTTTACAAATGTGATGAAACTGGGTTGAATTACAAAATGCTGCCAATGAAAACCCTTGCCTCTAAAGAAGAAGAAATGGCTTCCGGATACAAAAAAATCAAAGAAAGATTTACTGTCCTTGCTTGCAGTAATGCCACTGGCAATCACAAACTGTGTCTTGCTTTAATTGGCAAATCCAGAACACCGAGAGCATTTAGACACCAACCAAGCAGTTTGCCACTGAGGTACACGAATCAGTCTTACGGCATGTATGAACAGTGCCATCTTCAGAGCGTGGTTCCAGGCAGAGTTTGTTCCAGCTGTAGTAAATTACATGGAAGGAAATGGACTTCCTTGAAAAGCGCTACTTCTTGTGGACAATGCTCCTTCTCACCCAGGTGATCTGCAAGATGGGGATATCAAAGTTGTATTTCTCCCACAATATGTCACGCCTCTATGTCAACCAATGGACCAAGGTATTCTTGAGGCGATGGAAAAACATTACAGACGCAAGATGCTGGAATACTTAATAGGTGTGATTGATGCTGCAGATGATTTTGTGGAAGTTCTTAAAAAAATCGATGTTTTAAGTGTCATTCATTGATTGCTGAAGCTTGGAATCTAATTCCTCCAGTTCCTCTTGTTAGGTCTTGGAAAAAACTCTTAGATTGTAAGGCAACCTAAGTGGTGGGAAGGAGGAGGCAACACCGAAACTCAAGCTGACATAATTTTGGTGAATTTACTGGAGAAGCTGGTTGTAAAGACACACACTTCGAAGACATTGAAGAGTGGATAGAAAATGGCATTTTTTCATGTGACTGAGAATGAAATCGTCCAAATTGTGACCGATCATAAAGTGTCAGAAGACTATGTTTCTGATGATGAATCAGAGAAAAATATTCCTCACACATTCTGTTACGAAGTGATCCAAACTGCCCTGGAGTACATCAGCCAACAGGCAGGGACGATTTAACCTGAAATGGTTTGATTTCAACGTTGGAGATGTATTGTTGCAGCAATAGTTTCTCAAACAAAAAAACAAAAAAAAAAAGACATTTGTGACTTTGTTAGCAAAAAATAAACTCTAATGAAGCATCCTAGAACTTCTATGTCCATAACTTAAAAAGTTTTTTTTTTTTTTTTATTTTCTTGAAAGTTCCTCTAGACGGACTTTTTGTTCCTTTGAGTAATCTCTAGATTTGTTTCCTAATTTTGTTCAGTAGTTTATTGTTTACTCAAAAGAGTAGGTAATAAAATTAGAACTCCTGTTATTTCCTGCTGCCAAATAAGGGAGATTTTTTCTGTAAGAATGCAAAATAAACGAGCTTTGTTATACAGCATTTAAAAACTTTGAGTTTTCAATCATAGTTTGGTGCCTTTTTAACATGTCAACACAATTTTTTCAGTAAAAAAGTGCAGGGTTATTTGCAACCGTATCAGTAATGTTTTACATACCCTACGCACGTTTTACGATCGTATTTCGCAATATTGATGCAATTTGGAGTGTTCACATGTGAAAACAGGGGGACTTTGATTTATCTGAAATTTTTGTTATCGGAACCAGCCACCGTCCTGATCATTTCGGATAAACAGGAGTTCACTGTAATAGACTCCCTGCAACATGCTGTGTCATACAGCTAGGAGCAGCCAGACTATGGAATTGCCGTCCTGCGCATAGGCTGCCATTAACACCCAAGCAAATGACTGCATGTGAAGTGGTGCCATGATCGAGAAGTACGGACTGCTAATGAATGGTGTCACATTATGTTCGCTAATGAGTCCCAGTCCTGCACTGCTCCAAATGACTATCATGGAGAAGTTTGACAGTGACCCGGGGAGATGGGGAGAGGTCCCATTCTTCCACATTTTGAGGGGGGGGGGTCACAAAGCAGTCCCATGGTGTGGGGAGCCATTGGGTATGACTTCAGGTCACGGCTTGTAATGGCCGAGGGAACTCTGATGGTACAGCAGTGTGTAATAGTATTGTGGTGCTATTTTTCAACAGGCCAGTGCTTGTCCACATGTAGTATGTGTCTCTTTAAATGGTCTGCGTGATGTTGATATACTCCTGTGGCCAGCAAAATCCCCATATCTGTCCCCGATAGAACATTATGGGACCAACATGGACGTCAACTCCATCCCACTGCCTGTATCCATGATTGCAATGTCCAGTTACAACAGTTGTGGATCACCTTTCTCAGGAGGGTATGCAGCAGCTTTACGACATCCTCCCGAACTGTCCAGGCCAGACAGGGGGCATTGCTGTATTGATAAGTGGGCTCAAACTGATAAGTTCTGTGTAAATTTGACTCTGTTTTGTTATCACTGAAATAACATCACATACCCTCTAAATTAGCTATGTTTAAATTTGTTTTCTCCCCACCTTCTGAGTGTCTCACTTTTCTTCAAGCAGTGTAATTTAAGACAGACATAAGTATATGAAAATGGGATGGCATATCACATTGCTATTCAACTATGCCCCTAAGAAAATTGTAAGATAATGGAGAAGAGCAGGTGCACTATTACACTGACTAGAACGTAAACTTAAAGATAGAATTATATTGTGTAACCTATACCGATGACATAATACTAATTGACAGAAACATCACTGATGTGCTAAAGCAATTTGAAATATTAAGGGAGCAATCTAGGAAAATTGGACTACTAATTTCACCTGGAGAAAAAATTCTTGGACGATACCAAAATGGCACTGGGTGAACTTATATAGGCAACAACATAGTATTCGGTGTTAAAGAGTTTAAATTAAATAATTAGGTGAAAAAGGCCACTGAACATCATAATTAAAAGAAGGCCATAGAATCCAGACTTCAGAAAATACAAACTGTCTCTCAGTTAACTAAAAGTATTTTTCCTGGAACTCTAAAATCTAACATTGTACAACAGTGATCAAATTAGAATTTCTTTATGCATGAGAGAGACTCTTTGTCCAACACAAGACATGAAAACAACAAACTGAATTAGAAGAATGTAAAATTGTAGTAAAAATCTTAGGTCCAAGAATAAAAGATGGAATACATCACACAGGACCCAGTGTGAAATCTCCAGGCAAATTCCTAAAAACTCTTGTTACAATGTGTCTCCATAGAATCCAACTTGTGGGACATACAGAAAGAATGTATCCAAACAGGCAGCTCATTGGATTCCCACATACTTGAAAAATAAGATCCAACTGATGAAAACAAACAGGAAGAGACCTTACGAAATTGGAATCACCACATTTACAGTATTCTGATGTAGTGATGAGTCACACAGAGTGCAGTTTCACAGTAGCTTGATCGATGCTTGTACTTGTGTATGTAGTATATGCAAGTGTGTACAGCGTTTCTTCTGGTGTACTCACAATATGCTAATTTAGTGGCCGAGCAGTGAACCGGATCCCTACTCGGTTCCAGTGTGCTGTGCTAATTATTCTTCTTCACTATACATTTATGCTTGGAGCTGCAAGAGAGGTCATTTTCCAGATAGTGCCACAAAAACAACAAATTCTCAGATATCAGTTTAACTTACACTCCTCAACATCATAGACAACATTTCACATTAATATGTTGCAGAACACTAGATTAGTGTTAAAATTGCCAGAGTAAACATTGTTCTCCATGTGACAGATTGTCACCCGATGTCCAAAATCGATAAATTTTATATCTCTGCACAGAGAAGCAGCTGGTTGCTCATTGTCATCTGTGGTGGTCCGCCCCAGTAGCTGAGTGGTCAGCATGACGGATTGCCGTCCTCTGGGCCCGGGTTCGATTCCCGGCTGGGTCGGAGATTTTCTCCGCTCAGGGACTGGGTGTTGTGTTGTGTTCATCATCATTTCATCCCCATCCGGCGTGCAGGTCGCCCAGTGTGGCGCCGAATGTAATAAGACCTGCGATATGGCGGCCGGACCTGCCCCGCGAGGGGCCTCCCGGCCAATGACGCCAAACGCTCATTTCCATTTCCAGTCATCTGTGGTGCTAATCAATGGGTCGAGCTCGTTGCTGGCACAGCGCCACCTCAGAGTAAGTGGCCCCTCATCCCAGCAGGTGGCGATGTTTAAACACCCGTATAGCTCCCCAGACTTACCGCGTCTGTGGATAACTCCGTCTCTGCACAGAACTTCCCACATTTCCCACACAGTGGGCCCTCGTGTCTCTTACACACAATAAATCTTCAAACTTATTTCATTGGCTAAGTTAAATTTCGAGTGAGACATGCTATTTTGTAAAAAATAGCAAACGGTAGACATGGATGTTATGGTGACTCTTTCCTAACGCAACATTTGTGTATTACACTTGTAGAAGTGCACTGCAACATAAAACAGTAGACCGTAAGTTCAAACAATGGAAACTCCAGGTTGGAATATCAGCAGTGTAGGAAAAGATGGAGTGGTAATTACCATAAAGATGGCACGTTAAAATGCAGACAGGCACAGTTAAGACACTTACACATAAGCTTTTGGCCACAACCTTCATCAGAAAAAGAAATAGAAATACACACCATTCATTCACACAAGCAAGCACACCTCACACACACATGACCGCCAACTCCGACAGCTCAGGCCAGAATGCTAGTCTGTAAGTTTGCTACACAATAAATAATTATTCTGAGCTACAAGAAAAATGGATTCAAAGAACTAAACTGCTTGAAGAAAAAAAAGGGAAGCTCCCTGAAGCAACGTAGTTTCACGAGTGTGCATACCAGTGGTAAATTATGAGAGTCGCAACTCTCTGAAATAGATACAAAGGCCACCAGATTGCATTAGCTTTGTTTGTGTCTCGGATTGTTACCGTGAATGGTAGGAGCTATAAGAGATGTGAAGAGCGTAAGATGTTGAGTGATCCCTGTTAAGGACACAGATGCCCTGTACTTCTGTGAGTCAGCATTATCAGCATGTAACAAAATTTGAAGGGGCCTAATTGTGTGTCTCCATTTGCCAGGCTGATTGAATTATGCAGTATGCAGATTTGTGAGACATTCAGATGTGGTAGTGTCCCCATGTTGGACTGCTTGGGTACGTAAGGATGGCGTGCTTGTCAGCAAGCTTCCGGTTGACCGTGTCTGACAAGCCCATGGGAGAATTGCTGTAAGTACGCCGAGCACATTGTAACCCTTTCACACCTGCACCTGTCATGTGATCAGCAGTGAGTCACATTCTGCAAGACCCGCGATGACAGTTGTCAGTGAGTATGACAACGACATAGGGAGAGGGCGTGTGGGGCAGCATCGGATATGACTTCAGGTCACTCTGACAGCACAGCAGTATGTCATGGACATCCTACATCCTCATTTGCTACCTCCATGTCCAACGGAGTTACAAGAGACAGAGCAGTGAAAACATATCCAGTTGTTGACTCACAAAACGGTTTTGAGCTGTGACGCATGTAGTCTTAAGTGAATCATTCATACAAAAAGAAAAGAAGAGGAAGCTAAAGTCAGAATGTGAAAAAATTGGAGAATGGAATGGATATTTGAAGACTTCACACTTGAAACTCCCAGTTTTCCTATTGTGAAAGTGCCTTTGTGACCATATGCATTTCACTGATGATAAACTTTTTTTTTTCCCCCTGGGTCTTGGCTCCATATTTTTTCATCCAGTTGAGTCAGAATATTTGCATAGTATTTGTGAGGTATTGTTTCAGTCTTGCAAGCTAATCTAAAATACAATCCCTTTTGCATCCTAGAAAACAATGACCACTCTTTCTCTCCGATGAAGTCACCTTGGCTATTTTTGTGCAACTGCTGTTTCATTTCATCCACGGGAACAGATTGGTGCATAGAATCAGTTGTGTGTCAGATTGTCCCAAATTGTTTTTCACATTAGGTTGTAGTCAGGCTTCAACAGACATGCCACTCACTTTCTGGTACGGCCACAGCATCAAATGTTTTGCACATCTTTTTAATTACTGATCTTGCAATATCACACTGTGTTCTTTCTCAGCTTTTTCATATTTGATTGTAATTCTAGGAAGTAGTTCATGAGTCACCTTACAGAGACATATGCCACATATGAATTCAGCCACCCATTCCTTAACTGTTGACTATGAAGGAATTCCCCCCATGAACCATGGACCTTACCGTTGGTGGGGAGGCTTGCGTGCCTCAGCGATACAGATGGCCGTACCGTAGGTGCAACCACAACGGAGGGGTATCTGTTGAGAGGCCAGACAAACATGTGGTTCCTGAAGAGGGGCAGCAGCGCCTTTTCAGTAGTTGCAGGGGCAACAGTCTGGATGATTGACTGATTTGGCCATGTAACATTAACCAAAACGCCTTGCTGTGCTGGTACTGCGAATGGCTGAAAGCAAGGGGAAACTACAGCCATAATTTTTCCCGAGGACATGCAGCTCTTCAACTTGACTAGAAGAAGGGATCGGTTGGTAGGACATGTTTTGAGGCATCAAGGGATCACAAATTTAGGATTGGAGGGCAGCATGGAGGGTAAAAATCGTAGAGGCAGACCAAGAGATGAATACACTAAGCAGATTCA
Source organism: Schistocerca serialis cubense (assembly GCF_023864345.2). Lineage (NCBI taxonomy): Eukaryota > Metazoa > Arthropoda > Insecta > Orthoptera > Acrididae > Schistocerca > Schistocerca serialis. The sequence goes on along the minus strand of NC_064640.1, from coordinate 1,091,291,596 downwards.
GAAGGATGTAGGTTACAGTAGGTACTGGGAGATGAAGAAGCTTGCACAGGATAGAGTAGCATGGAGAGCTGCATCAAACCAGTCTCAGGACTGAAGACCACAACAACAACAACATGAAGGAACTGACTCCTAATAAGTAAGATGATGCCTGTAGAAAAGTACAACAGAACAGTAATCTCAAAAAAGGACAGGATAGACAGTACATTCTGTAGGACATATTAAAAGTGATTGGTAAAAGAGACTTGGTGTGTTAAATGCAGCTTTTGATTACATGATAATTGAATTGGATAGATAAACAATCTACTCGCTAAGTGGCGGCAGAACACACACATAAAAGAAGATTATAATTAGGCGAGCTTTCAGAGCCAGTAGCTCATTCTTCAGGCAGAAGGGTTGAAGTGGAAGGAAGAGGGGTGAAGGATAGGTCTAGGAAAAAGGGTAGATTTTGAGAAAGTTACCCAGAACTGCAGATCAAGGGCTGACTTTCCAGATGGGATGTGATTCCACATCTACATACATACTCCACTAGCCACCATATGGTGCATGGCAGAAGGTACCCTGTCTCACTACAATAAAATTACTTGATAGTTGACATCAATCACTTGCTGCAACAATGTTGCCACATTGGCTACTAGCTACCGTTTGGTACAGGTGACAACAAACAAGCAGCTCACTTACAAATTATGTTAAATGTTTAACACAGAGCAATTTTTCTAGTGGCTGGTGCAAGGTATGTCAGAAATGTTGGATACTCTGTCGACTATTGATTTAATGTGATCAGTGACTGAACTGGGGCAGACAACCCGTTTTGTATCCCTGACTGTAAACTTGTGTCCTAACCCAGCCGAGAAAATTGTGGTCAACAGTCTGCAGCAGTACTAATATCATGATCGCTTTGTTCATGGCGATTAAAGCTAACCCTTAAGGGTAAACACAAGACAACAAAAACTCAATTTCAGGGCTGAAAGCCAATTGAAATTTCTCCGTGTCATTTGTTACCTGTAAGTATCCTTACAATAGCTGCACATGCTGCCATCTTAGAAACCAGTGAACAGTCCATGTGGGCACTTGGTCGTGGATTATAGATGACTGAGGCAGATTCCAAATGAAGAAATAATGACAGGAAGAAAAATAAGACCAAATAGAACAGTCAAAACAATGATGAAAAATGATGCAGCAAATTATTAAAAATAAAAAATATATATTTAAACCAATTAATTGAATGAAAATAATAATCACACTCTTTTGGTTAGATTTAGAAATAAAAATTTTGCTACATTGATGAGATTCAAATCTATGACATGCTACACATTAGAATTATTTGCCAACCATTGTGCTATGCCACAGCACTGCATGAAGTAATTATAAATGTGAATGTAGTGACCCAGTTGCAACTATGAATTGCAACCTTAATAATTTCAGTTTCACGCACTGTAGTGAAAAGCTTATCTAATGTAAGATGATCTCTGTGAATATGATAACTATATGTATGATACTGAATTACACCTTGTGCTGAGTTATATGGTAGTGTTTGGTTAGTGCTATGAATGAAATGTGTGTCTTTCATTAGCATTGTTAATGTGTGTTGTTTTTAGTGTAGCTATTGCGTGTCATGAAATACATAATAAAAATGTAGGGCTCATAATTCGGGATACAAATACATCAAGAAAGAATGCTGAACCGGGAATTGGAAGTGACTGGCCAATTTTGGTGGAGTTTGGCAACAGCAGACAGTTCAAGTGTGACGCTGACTACTCTTATTGGCATTTGAAGTGCCAACTATCAAGTAATTTTATTTCAACTGTAGTCAGTTCCTTTCCCGTTCCATCTGCCAATCGAGTGAGGAAAAAGTGAATGTCTATATGCCTCTCTATGAGTCCTAATTTGTCGTCTCTTATCTTCGTGGTCCTTACACATAATGTATGTTGGTGCAAGCAGAATTGTTCTGCAGTCAGCACAGTGTTCCTCAAAATCCCTCCAGGGATTCCCATTTGAGTTCCAGAAACATCTCCATAATACTTTTATGTTGTTGTTTCAACCTACTGTTAACAAATCTAGTATCCTGCCTCTGAATTACCTCAATGTCTGCTTTAATTTGACCCCTTGCGGATCCCAGACACTCAAACTGTACTCAAGAAGAGATCACACTAGCATCCTATATGTGATGTCCATCACAGCTGAGCCACACTGTAGTAAAATCCACCCAACAAACGAAAGATGATTATTCGCCTTCCCTACCATGACCCTCACACATTTGTTCCATTTCATATCACATTGCAATGTTATGTCCAGATATTGAAACAATGTGACTTCTTCGTTCATGACACTACTAATGCTGGATTCTGGCATTATGGATTTGTTTTTCCAACTCATCTGCAGTAACTTATATTTTTCTACATTTAGGGTTAGCTGTCATTTATCACACCAACTGGGAACTTTGTCCAGGTCATCTCTTATCCTCCTAAATCACTCAACGATGACACCTTCCATACACCACAACATCATCAGCAAACAACCACAGATTACTGGCCACTTTGTCCATCAGATCAGTTATGCACATAGAAAATATGAGTAATAGCGCTCCTATCACACATCCCTGGAATGATCCTAATGATACCCTAGTCACTGATGGACACTCACCGTCAGGATAATGTAGTGGGTTCTATTACTTCAGAAGTCTTTGAGCCACTCACATGTCTGGGAACCTATTCCATTTGCTTGTACCTTTGTTAAAAGTCTGCAGTGAGGCACTATGTCAAAAGCTTCTCGGAAATCAAGAAATATGGAATCTGGGTTTGTGAATTTTATGATGGCAAAGTTAGAGGAGCAATGCATCTGCATTAAATTTTGTGTGAAACTCAAGAAAACCTTTACAGAGACACACCAAATGATGCAGGGAGCCTATAGCGATGAGTACTTAAGCTATACTCGGTGTTAAATATTATTCACACGTTTTAAAAATGGCTTTACAAAAGTCAAACATGATCCTTGTTCAGGACGCTCTTAGATGTCCCCTGATGATGCTTGTGTCAGGAACGTCAACGAAATTGTGTGTGCCAGTCGAAGATTCACTGTCTGAGAGATTGTAGAAGAATGTAACATTTCAATTGGATCATGTTATGAAATGACACAGCATCTTGGAATGCATTGTGTTGCCGTGAAGTTCATTCCATGGCTCATGAGTCAAGACCAACAAAACTTTTTGGATCTCACAAATGAGACTGAGATGTTCCTTGCGAGAATAGTATGACCCCTGCAGACTTCTTTTTATTTCCAAAGGTGAAAAGGATGAAGTTTTGCAATGGTAGATGAGATAGAAGAAAATTCGCAGACGGCACTTTATGCGACCCAGCAAGATGTGTGTCAAGACTGCTCCTGGAAGTGGAAATGATATTGGGAGCAGTGTATCAATTTTGGAGTAGAGTATTTTGAAGGAGACAATCCATAGTAACTAAAAGATAAGCATAGAAAATTTTGTGGACAAGGTTCTGGAATTTTTTGAACAGACGTTGTATGACAAAAGGGCATACTGAGTTGCCCATGAGCGATGCTTTGTACTGATTTGTGGACATAAAGTTATTGGTCTCTATGAAACTGATTAGATTCAAACCCAGAATATGTTCAAGAATTCTGCAGCAAACTGATGTTACGGGTATTGGTCTGTAATTTCGTGGGTCTGTTCTTTGGCCCTTCGTATATACAGCAGATGCCTCTGTATTTTTTCCCCAGTTGCTTAGGTCTTTCTGCTGGGTGAGAGATTCACAATAAATACAAGCTACGTAAGGGTCCAGTGCCATATAACACTCTTTGTAAAACCAAATTGAGATTCCATCTGCAACTGGCGACTTATTTGTTTTTAATTATTTCAGGTGTCAGGGATGCTTACGAGGGTGGTTTGAAAAGTTCTTGAAACAGAATAGAAAAAAAGTACTTATGTCACTGAAACTTTTTTGTTTTTCAATGTACCCTGCTTGTAGATTAATTCACTTGGTCCAACAGTGTTCCAATACCTTGATCCCATCTCGACAATGATTTTCCTCCAGGCCTACAAAATAGTTGTCAACTCAGGCTATCAATTCTTCATTTAAGTGAATCTTCATCCACAAAGAAAAATTTTCGGTTTAGGGAAGAGGCACGTGTGCCAACAATTCATACCTTAGTTTGTGTAATTTTACCATGGCGATGGCACATGCGTGCGAGCGTGCATTGGCTTGATGCTAGATGACTTTCTTCCTTATTAAACCTGGCCTTTTTTGTATACCTTTTGTTGCAATTTGTCCAGAAGGGTAGCATAGTATTCTCCAGTAATTGTTTGCCCAGTGGGGAGATAAAGTACAAACAGAATCCCCTTCTCATCCCAGAACACTGATGCCATGATCTTCCCCACTGAAGGAATTTGGTGGCGCATCCCAGAACACTGACGCCATGTCCTTCCCCGCTGAAGGAGTTTGGCGGCGGAGATTCAGCATGTTTCCAATGCTTTGATTGTTGCTTTGTCTCTGGGGTATAGTAGTAAACCAAAGTTTCCTCGGGGTCACAAACCAGCACAAAAGAGCTTGTTTGTTTCTCCTAAAACAGGCCAAACATTGTTGTGATATGTCCATTCTCATGCGTTTTTGACCCAGCATCAAGAGTCGTGGCACCCATCTTGTGAATACCTTTCAGATGACATCTGGCAAGCGTGAGCAATTTCATGCACTCTAAATTGGTGATCCTCCTTGATCATTATGCGCACTTTTGCAATGATTTCTAGAGTAGTGACACATCTTGGCTGACCTATTCATGGATGATCATCATCTAAGCTCTCCTGACCAAATTTAAATTCATTTATCCACTTGGCAACAGTTGAAGACAAAGGAGCAGAGCCCCTGGTGTATTCTGGAAATCGGCATGAATGTCCTTCGCTTTCATACCTTTCTTTATGAAGTACTTAATCACTGCTTGAATCTCGACCCGCCCCCCCCCCCCCCACCTCGCCATACCGTCTTTGCAGATCACTACACAGGAACAACAACAGAGCCGTGTCACTGCCACAGCTCTCTTCCAAGAGCACTGACATGGCACATGTTTACAGGTAACAGTCCAACAAATATCATGTGAACAACTTGTGCTAGTGCTGGCCTCTTGTGGTGATTGTTGTTAGGTGTCTTTGTGCTACTGTCAAATGACGGTATGTTTATATGGTTCTCTTGCATGAATGATTTCTTAAATGTAAAATTTAAAACATTTATCTCCTACTGCCACACCAGACTGGTCAAGTGACTTGATGGAAACCTTTGACTCACTTAGTGATTTTACATAGGACAATAATTTCCCCTGCTTCTCAGCCAGATCTTTTGCTGAGGTATGACAGTGGTAGTAACCTTTCCTTGTTGCCATTTGGCATTCTCTTTTGAACCAAGAGTGCAGTAGCTTTTCCTTCCTGAGTATTTTCCGAATTTCATTGTTAAACCACAGTGGCTCTTTTGCATCCTTAATTCGTTTACTAGGTACAGACTTTTTGAGAGTGCAATTCACGATCTGTTTAAGCTTTGACCATAATCTCTCTACGTCCATCTTAACGGAACTAAGTGATGTCAGTTCTGTCTAAGTGAGATGCTAACATCTGCTTATCTGCTCTTTCTGGCATGAACATTTTCCTAGCTTTCTTGACTGATTTATTAATTTTTGTAATCTTAGTTGTTATGATGTTATCATGATTATTAATCCCCATCTCTATGCTGAAGTCATTGATGATATGTGGCCCGTTTGTAACTACAAGGTCTAAGATATTTCCATTGCATGTGGCGTGCCAAACTAGGTGCTCAAGACAATTTTCGAAAACCACATTCAAAAGTGCTTCACGAGATTGACTGCACCCCCTGCAATGAAGCCATAGGCTACCATCTATACTCAGTAGGCTAAATTAACCTCCAACTAGTATTGCATGATCTAGGTATTTACGTGCTACTGTCTGTAGACTTTCTGTGAATGGCTCCAAAACTGTCATAGCAGAACTGGGTGGCTGATTATCCATTAATTAACGTGATTTCACATAGACTTGTTATACGCAACCAGATAACTTCACTGTCACAATCAGCTTTGACCTCAATAGAGACAATGGACACTCCCTCTCCTACAGTGTCTAACCTGCCTTTCCGATATATATTCCATTAATCACTAAATATGTTAGAGCTTTCTACTCTGGGTTTCAGCCAGCTCTCAGTCTCTGAGAATAATTTGAGTGCGAGACTTTCCTGGATGGCAGTAAATTCGGAAACTGTGTTAAAAGTACTTTGACAACTGATAAAACTTTGACAATATACACTGGAGTGAATTCAAAAGATAAACCTCAACCAACATTGAATGTATCTTTGTGATAAAGAGCCCAAATAAATAAATTGATGATTTTATTCCATTTCATCTGATTGAATGAAACACACAGAGCATAACTACTCAGAAAACAACTATAGTGCTGATTACATTCATTTACTATCATACATGTAGCACTCTGAGAACATTTCACCTTGTTATAGTAGTCCTGTGTTTTGGAACTAGGCAGTGCTTCATTTCACAAAGCGAAAGGAATGGCTTGTGTGTGTAAAAAAAAAAAAAAAAAAAAAAAAAAAAAAAAAAAAAAAAAGAGGAAATAGTGGTTGCTGGTGTTTTTAACACTATCATTCAATTTAGTTCCTATTGTGAACTTTGCAGCTAGGATATGTAAATGCTCTGAGACTGCTATTGATAATATCTTTATGAACAAATCTAGGGGAAAAAAGTCATATCACAAAACCAATAGTAAATGGACTATCTAATCACGACGTGCAGCATCTAGTGTTAAATGTTGAAACTTGTCAGGATAAAAAAAATATTAAATCTGAGTACAGGAGGATAATAAATAAGCCAGAAATTGAGGAATTCAGGAAATTGCTCAAAGACATGAACTGGAGAGATGTTTACCTGACTCAAATGGAAAATACAAAGCATTTATTAATAAAGTTACCTCCTCTTTTGAAAATTGTTTTCCCCTAAAGATAACTCAAATCACACAGAAGTCAAAAGATAAACCATGGATTACACAGGGAATAAAGATATCATGTGGGGAAAAAGGAGACTGTATCTACTATCTAGGAACATTTCTGATATTAGCATTGTAATGCATTACATAGAATACTGCAAAATATTGAATCAAGTAATCCAGAAATCGAAGTAGCTTTATTAAGAGAAAAAGATAATTGTATCGGGCAACAAAATAATAACTGTATGGGATATAGTGAAGACAGAGAGAAGTGGGGCCAAACAGGAAGTGGACAGATAGCTCTAAAAGTAAATGAGGCTTTGGTAAAAAGTGCATGTAGTGTTGTAAATCTCTTAAGCAAGACTTAATTTTTGTTACTGATGGCTCGTGGTTATCAGGTTCGGTGAATTGTGCAATGGAGTATCTGGGACCAGTCTTTGAAGATTATCATGTAGAACCTATTCGAGGAACTTTGAATTCCGACCATTGCTTCTCAGTATACTTACTCCTTAATAAAATTTGTTGCTAGTTACATATCTATATTTCCAACAAATAGCTCAATACATATTATCAATACTAGGAATAAGAACAATCTACATAAAGACCTAAAATTGTTGTGACGTAACAAGACTGTTACGCCACACTGAAGTAGCCGAAAGAAAGGCACGCGTACACACACGCCGACTGGCGTCAAGTCTGGAACAGGATAACTATTGAATGGTAGCAAGAAAAGTACGTAGCTGGAATATACTTAACTTTATTCACTCCTTGTGATACATCTCTCTTGACTATACAAATGAGACTCGTAAGATACATGCACTGTTACAATTGGCGCCTTGCTAGGTCGTAGCCATGGACTTAGCAGAAGGCTATTCTAACTGTCTCTCGGCAAATGAGAGGAAGGCTTCATCCGTATTGTCGCTAGCAATGTCGTCCGTACAACTGGGGCGAGTGCTCTATCGTATATCGCGACCTGCCTTGTGGTGGCGCTAGGTCTGCGATCACACAGTGGCGACACGCGGGTCCGACATGTACTAAATGGACCGCGGCCGATTTAAGCTACCACCTAGCAAGTGTGGTGTCTGGCGGTGACACCACAAAAATCACTTATGTTGGTCCAAAAGGGGGTCCAATATTCAGGAACACACATTTTCAATAAATTACCAGCAACCATTAAAAACTTGGTTTCAGATAAAGCACAGTTTAAACAGAGTTTGAATGACTTTTTGATAGGCAATGCCTTCTACTCTATAGATGAATATCCTAACAGAGACTGTTAGGCCAGCTTAAGTAAAAATATGTTAGATTTAAGTTTTGACAGCACTTGGTTGCAACAGTCAATATTTTGTGTATTTTGTGTATGATAAATTTATTAATAGTGCATAACAATGTTTCATTCTGACAGCGTATTAATTCTGTAAATATTAGCTTTTCCAGTTTACTGTATTGTATTCACCTATTTTGACAATCTCGTGACAAATGATCAGAGTAGTATTCATTATATTAAAATGTTTTGTGTTATACATTCTGACATGTTCCACACCCTCGAGAATCATCTCATTTTTTCGGTGTATGTAACAAAAACTGAATCAAATCAAATCCAATCACCATCTCTCATCATGTAATAACTTCACTTCTTCTTCTTCCCTTGTTGTCTCCTGTTTTTCCAGTACTCGTCCATCTCCTCCTCATGTTTTTCCCCCTTTATTCTCTTCGTGTTGTTCTCAATCCCCTATTTCTTTTGCATTGAAAGCCTTTTAGTTTTATTTACTTATTTTTTTTATTGAGGTGAGTCTCTATGGACTGTGTGGTAACAACCGACTTCACTCTAGTGTCCAGGTCTTGTTCTTGCTCCAGCTTTGACTTCCTGCCAGTATCTTCTGAGCCCCTCCAAGACGTGCCTTTTTATGCTCTTCAGATAATGGTCCTCACTGTCTTTTGGATGTTGATGCCATGTTAAAACCTTGGTAGTTGGTCACCAATCTTCTAAATTTGTTCCTTTCAGGAATTTCTCTCTGAGATACCAATCTGCTTAAGATCTTTTTCAGATTCTTTGAACCATCTCGGCCTCGTTTTCTTAGATATGATGAAACTCCGTATTCTTTTTGTTAGTCAATCACAGTCCATTTTCATGAGATGACCATAAAATAACAATCATTTCTTTGTAATGGATGCTGTGGTAGGTTCTGTCTCACTGCACGTGTCCTCATTTGCTCTCATTCGCCATTGTCCATCGACCCATCTATTACCTTAGGATTTTCCTTAATATCCTACACTCACGCTTTTCCAGCCGCTCAGCTTTACCTTGTCTATTCGTGGTCAAAGTTTTGGATACTTATAAGCCCTCAGGTTGTACAACTGTATTATAATGTTGGAACTTGGCCCATATACTCATAGACTTTTTGTTATAAGTATTCTTTGTCAGTTGGTATGCTTGGTCTAACTTCCTCATCCCGACAATTGCTTCTTCTTTTAATCCATTCTCCTGGTGGATGACTTCACCGAGATACCTGAAATTCTTAACTCATCCGATTTTTTCCCAGGTTGGTTATCATCCATTCAGGTCCGTCACAGATATTCATCATATATTTTGTCTTTTGAATAGAGATCTGGAGTCTAACTTTTTTCAGCAATTTCTGACAGCCTATTTATCTTGTTGACTGCTGACTCTATGTTGTTAGCAAAAATGGCCAGGTCAGCCTCAAAATCTAAGCAGTCAATGCACACCCCTTTGTTCTTAGGACCAAGTCTGAACCACTCTTCATTTGTTTCTTCTTGGGCTAATAACTTTCTCCACTCTCGAATGACCTTTTCCAAGACACAATTGAAAAGGAGAGGGATAGTCCATCTCCTCATCTTATGTCCGTTCTGATTGTAAAGGGTTCAGATACCTCACCCATAAATTTAATTTTTGACACTGTGTTAGCAAGAGTTTGTTTGATCAGCTTTCTTGATGTATTACCCACCCCAAACTTTTCCAAATATTCATTAATGCATGTCAGTCGATGTAGTCATATACTTTCTGAAAATCAACAAACATTACCACATAGTTATTTCTTCCAATTTTTTTTGTACCTGATGATGTTCTTCAGGTTAAAGATCTGTTCTGCGCAAGAATCGCCCTTTCGGAAACCAGCTTGATAGTCCCCAATCAGTTGGTTACAATGATCTTCTATTCTATTCTGTATCACTTTGGAGAGAATCTTATATGGAACAGATACTAATGAGGTACTCCTATAGTTATTGACATTCTATTTATGACCTTTTTTGTGTAGACGATGGATTAAAGCTGGCTGCCATTCAGTTGGTATCATCCTAGCTCTCCAGATCTCCTCAAAAAGTTGGACTAGTATATCTAGAGTTTCATTATTTGCCAGCTTCAGTAGTTCCACCACTATTGAATCCTCTCCAGCTGCCTTATTATTCTTAAAGTTGTTGATGATCTCTTTGGTCTCCTCTTTACTAGATGGAGATGAGGGGTAGTTTGTGGATTGGGGCACATACAGGGAATCTTTCTTTCGGTTCATCACAATTAAGTAGGTTTTCAAAGTAACGAGACATTATCTTGCAGTTTTTTTGTTGGTCAGGCCGAGTGTGGTGTGCATACTGTAAGACCTTCAGTACACACACCATCAGATTATTTGACTTGTTGCTCTAACGAAGTAAGCGAGTGTCAGCAATATGTCTCGTGGTCTTATCATGGCGTGTTTATCTTCTGCCATTAGGTCAGACGATAGAAATGCCACTTGCACGCTTAGAGTAGCAGATTGACGGTGACCAACTTTAAACAGAACTTGATTAATTTTCACATACATTTATTAAAATAATAACAAATATAAAAATTACTTAACTTGGTTCTGGATGCTATTTAGAATTGACAATCTGAAGTTCCTTTGGTATTGATACATTAATCTTATTCTCACATATATCTCGGATACTTGACAAAAGTGTCTATACATTTATCTTCATGGCTATGTACAGGAATATGGTAATCTAATTAGGCGCAGACTGAATCTTGACTATGGACTGGTACAGACAATTGTAGAACTCGTACAGACTGGTACAGACTATGCAGATTGGTACAGAGTAATGCAGACTGGTGCAAGCAAATGCAGACTGACTGATCGAAGGTCTTTACACTCGTTATAATACCTCGCACGTTCATGTATCACTGCGCGAGTGTGATGCGCGAGGAGGAAGTGTTCTATGTTAGCAGCAATCTCATTGGCTGCGTTACATATTAATACATGGATCGGCGGAAGCAGAATTTGGTCCGTCTCTATGGCAGCGCCATCTCGTAGTGTGGAGATGGACGAGTGCTGCGCCTGCGCTGTTGTGCTTAGCGGACCGCACTCTAGTGGGAAATTTGTGTACGTGCTGAATACGCGGAACTATGTACACAACACTGAGCTTTCCATTTTCGTCTCTAAAACAAAAACTAGGGGCTTGGTATCCTTTAAAATTCGATTTGAACGTCTGATAGAAGTCTCTGACATTGTTTATCTGGAAACGCTGATTGATCTGTTCTAACTGCTGTTTCTCATACAACTGCTTAGCCCTTCGTAGAGTTCTGGCTGCATATTTTCGAACTTCATGGAATACATCAAAATCATCAGGTCTCCTGGTAGAATTCCACTTTTTCCATGCACTTGCTGTTTGGGCCGCCAACTCACCACAAACCTCATTCCACCATGTATGATTCCTCTTTTTAGCTGTCAGGATTTTAGTATTAGCTGCTTGTTGAATCATGGAGTCAATGTCTGCCCATTTATGGGATTCAACTGTCAGTTACTGGTGGCATTGTTCCAATATGTTTTGATTGATTTTGAGCTTCGCAATATCATATTTATGAAATTTATTTCCGGTTTTCACAGTCTTATTGAGAGGGATGAAATTAATTTTGATCTTGGAGAGGTGATGATCCTTTTAAATTCAGTATTTTATCTGTAAAAAGGTTTCTTTCTTTATTTCTGATTGTTTGATGTTGTTTCTTTCTTATTTCTGTAATCCATGCTATCATTGATTCCTTCTTCCAGAACTACTCATTCAGTAGAGGTCTCTAAAAAAAGATTAATCTTCTTTTAGCCATTACTTCTGATATTTTCTCAAAATTTTTTTAGATCTCCTCATTACTTCTCATTTTCCAGCCATCTGTAGCTTGTATTGCAACCATTATTTTCTAATAATGCTCCTTTGAGGATCCTCTGTTCTGTCCAGCTTATAGTTCATCATTAGGCATCCTCATCCATATAAACATCCTGGTCATACCACTGTGGGATAGTGTTTCAGTTTTGTTTTTTTAGTTGTACATTTCTTGTTGTAAATATCCTTTGTCAAACGATTTGCTCTCTCCAGTTTGCTGACTCTTGCATCTACTGTTAATTCTTCTAGTCCATTTTGTTGTACAGTTTGTCCAATATATTTAAATTTACTTACTAATGCTATTTTACATTTTTGTTTTTCTAAGAATGTTGATGCATTGTTTGAAATTGTCATCAATGTTGTTTTTTCGGCTGAAATTTTGGCACCAGCTCTCTTTGCTATTTCTTCCAAAAGATTTCTTTCAATAACTGTCTGTCAGATTTTTTGAAAGTATATCAGAATCATCTGCAGAAGCCAGGCAGTTTACCTTAATTCCATTTGTTTTTCATCCTAAAATTATTGGTTCAATTTTGTGATTTTTTTTCCTCCAAATTCCAGATACTTTCTATTTTTTCTAGAATGTAGTGTTACAGTAAAGGTGATAAACTGTCCCCTTGTCTAACATCAGTTTTTATTTCAAATGGTTGAGATACTTCTCCCATAAATTTAGCTTCAGCCATCCTATTTGCTAGTGTTTAGAGGATTATGTTTGCTTTAACACAAAATTCTTTGATGATTTTACCTATAATTTTTCTGCCTACCAAATCAAATGTTTTCTTGCAACCAATACATGATACTATTATAGGTTTGGTGATTAACAGTATGTGGAGAATTATCGATTTTCTAATAAACATCTGTTCTGTGCAGGGTATTCCCTTTCTTGAGCTCCTTGAGATTCTCCCAGTTATTTGTCTAAAGTTTCTACAACTCTGTCCAGAGAATTTTTGATAATATTTTGTATACCACTGGCAGAAGTGAGGCATCTCTGCAATTGTTGACATATTGTGTGTCCCCTTTTTTTCATAGCTGTGGATTAATGCTTTCCATAATCTCTTCAGCTTTCCAAATGTTCTCAAACAGCAGTTGTAGATCATTTGTGTGTTCTGACTATTTCAATAATTTTGCTGTAGTGGAGTCCTCATTTGTTGCTTTGAAGTCTTGGAATGATTTGATGGCTTCATGAATTTATTGCTCTGTTAGTGGAAAATCTTCCTCCAGATGTTGTGGGAATGCTATTATATATTGCTACAATGTGCTGTTATTATTATTATTATTGTTGTTGTTGTTGTTTGGTTGCCTGTTCTTCAGCACTTCCTTTCTGTTTCCTTTATCTATTTGCCGCCATTTTAGCCCATTTACCAGTATTTTCAGCTTGTTCTTCACTTATTTGACCTTTTGGTGGCTCCTCTTGAAGAGATCTTATTTCTCAGCATTTAAAATTACATCATCTGCTGCTCTTTTGCAACTGAATTTCATCATGTCCAGTCTAGTTTTTTCATTTATTTAACCATCCATCTTCCTTGACTCAAGATCCTGAATTTTCATCCTTAATTCTTGAACAGTCTCATTTCTCTTTTTACATTTTCCAGATGAAGAAACTTTTGGTCCTCAAAGCTAAGATTAGTATCAGTTTTTTTATTTGTTTCTGCCTATGGCTGCTATATCTCTTTAGTTAGAATATTTTCTCTCTCTGTATTTGATTATAGTCTAAGTCTGAATATTTTTATAAGTACATTTATTGCTGTAGCAATGAGTAAAATAAATTGTATTGCACTGCCTGTAGCATGTAGCACCATTTTGACTGTTAGTCCTCTTGCTGTACAAAAAGTAGCTTTGATGATTACTTAATGCAAGTATTTTGTAAGAGCTGTGGAATGGTTAGTATCTGTTTATATTTTTCTGATTAATTCAAGCTCGTCAATGCACATCCTGTGTTAAGGATATATTTGACTGAATTTACTGTGTGTTAAATATAAGCAGTGGATCCATTGGGGTAGTCTTTTTGGTAGAAATATGTCAAGGTGAACAAAACAGGAGATGGTGAAGGAAGAGAGGGAAAAGATCAACATTTGGTTCTCATCAGCAATATAACTGGGTTGCAACATTCAGTGAAAATTATCTGTGACAGGAAGTTGTCAGAAATACATTTTTTGAAGAAACCTTATGTTTGTATAAGCATTTATTAAATTTAAAAAGTTGGATTTCATCTGTTAATACAAAAGATAATGTTTTGCATTGCAGGCATGCTGAACCTGTCAAAGATGAAGAATCGGCCAATGATTCTTATTGGAGGATAACAGTATGTATAACTTATACTTGAGATTCTTGAAAATAAAGCTAGTCAGTATTTCTTAACAGTACTGATTTAAATACATCTAAAAGATCGCTGTTACCTAAATGAAAGTTGATGAGCAAAGTCTTAGTGGACATTTGTATAAAATTGTCATAGGTGTTATTTACAAGAAGAGTGAATAGTTTCAATAGGAATGTGGTGAGACATTTAACAAATGTCATGACCACACATTAATAGGACCTTATAACACTACCATTATGATATTAGTATGCTTTTACGTAAATAACGGAAACCCTGTCTCTATGTTGCCACGTATAACCCTCTTACTAAAATTTAGTTTAGTTTCCAAATAAAATACACTATGGAAGGATGGTCCTGTTTATAGGAAAAGATAATCAGTAGAGTTATCCTTCTTACAGGATTTACCATGTGTTGCGTCTAATGGATAAGTAAATTGGACTATTCACTTCATTTCCTAAGATCTTACCCAGTGGCTAGATAGAAACACAGTATGAATAATAATATACTGAAGCTAGGACAACTCATTTCCAAGTTCATTTAGTGGTTTAAAACATGTACTTAATGGTCACCAACCTATCCTGGCAATGAAATAGTGAAGTATTGGAGAAGCAGAAATGTGAATTTTGCCTACTTTCTTGCTACTGTTTAGTTTGGCTCTTCAAATAAATTACCCCACTTAAACAATTTTGGGCTACATCTTTATACATTATGTTTTTAAAAAAGAAAAAGCCCAGTAGATAACTTCAAGGAAGGTAAAAAAAATTAGCCGGGGTGGGGGGGACAACCTTTAGAAAAGCACTTTCCATAATCAAGGAACTGAAATACTTAGACACTAAAGCACACACTTTTTAACTGAACATTTCACTTAAGGAAAACCTCTTTCTTGGTGGAATTAACTTTCAAAGGCTATTATTCTTTGAACTAATTCTGTATAGCCGTCTAACAGGGTTTAGTAACTTGGCTTCACTCTGATTGAATTTTATGTAAGCAAACTACAACACTTTGCAATAGTTAAGAAAACATTTTTATTATTTACACTAAAGCTATTTAAATGGTGCCTCTTTATATTAACTTGGCACTTCATAAGTCTGTAAAACAGGATACTCGGATTAATCAAACACCAGGAAGGAACCCTATACAGATGTATGATTAGGATGAAATAACAGGGTGAGCCAGTTTCCGTAAAGTTCAAGAATGATTATTAAAACACAGTTTAAATTAATGGTTCATGCTGTACAAAGGTAAAAATAGAAAAAATCTTATCTGGTGGCTGTAGGCTTGGGTGTGGCGAACAGTTATGACAGCTAAACTACCCACAATACAGCCTCCAAGTTTCTTGCTGTATGGGCTCAATTTCTCTACTTGGCTTCATTCAGTTTTACATACAGTAGCTCAACAACTCGCAGCTATGCTGTAAGCTGTTTGCAGCCTTCAACCGAGGCATTTTTATGAAAATTTGCAGGCAAAGCTTCTGATCCACAAAGGAGTTACCTCAATCACTGCTGCCTACAGACTGTGTTACTTACTTCCCGCACTTGCTCAAGGTAGCACGCCAATTCGCCTTTCGCACCTTTACCACTCCCCACAGCCATTTTCGTTTCGAACAAAAGCACACTGGCTTTTACATAACACCTACTTCTTACATTGTTCCTAAGCATGACCATTTCTTAAATTGTCAAATTTACATCAACATGAAAAATTTATACACAAAAATATTTTTAAATACAAAATGTTATCAAAACATTATTTAGACCCTTGGTATCCTTTGTAGAGGACTTGGGCAGGCTTGTCATATCCTAGTACACATTATTTTGTTACTTCCCTTCAGATATTCCATTTAGCTACATCTACAATAATTCCCAATGTTCTGCCTTTTGAGGTGTCCAGTGCGGGTTGCTCTCCACTTCCTGGTTGTATTGTAACGAGTTAGCTCCCAGGAGCCGCTAAAACCACAAACTCTTAGAAGATTCACACTTCTTGTACTTAAGTCAGCATTGTCCCTTTTGTATTCAATCCCGGTGCAATTTCTGTGTTTCATGGTCAATGTGAAAGTCCAAGGGATACAGAAAACCTGCACTGGTGCATCGGAATCTAATACTGGTCTTCCAGGAGCCGCTGAAAGCACAAACTATCAGAAGATTCACTCTTCTTGTACTTAATGCGGCATTGTCTCATTTGTATTCAATCCCGATGCAATGTCTGTGTTTCATGGTCGATGTGAAGGTCCAAGTAATATAGTAAACCAGCACTGGTGCATCGGAATCTAATACTGGTCTCCCAGGAGCCGCTCAAAGCACAAACTCTTAGAAGATTCACTCTTCTTGTACGTAAGTCAGTATTGTGCATTAAGTATTCAATCCCGATGCGATTTCTGTGTTTCATGGTCAATGTGAAGGTCAAAGGGATACATTTAACGTGCACTGGTGCATCGCAATCTAATACTGATCTCCCAGAGGACGCTGAAACCACAAACTCTTAGAAGATTCAGTCTTCTTGTACTTAATTTGGCATTGTGCCATTAGTATTCAATCCCGATGCAATTTCTGTGTTTCATGGTCAATTTGAAGGTCCAAGGGACACAGTAAACCTGCACTGGTGCATCGGAATCAAATACTGGTCTCCCAGGAGCCGCTGAAAGCACAAACTCCTAGAAGAATCATTCGTCTTGTACTTAAGTCAGCATTGTCACTTTTGTATTCAATTCCGATGCAATTTCTGTGTTTCATGGTCAATGTGAAGGTCCAAGTAATATAGTAAACCAGCACTGGTGCATCGGAATCTAATACTGGTCTCCCAGGAGCCGCTCAAAGCACAAACTCTTAGAAGATTCACTCTTCTTGTACTCAAGTAAGCATTGTGCCTTTTGTATTCAATCCCGATGCGATTTCTGTGTTTCATGGTCAATGTGAAGGTCCAAGGGATACAATAAACCTGCACCGGTTCTTCGGCATCTAGTACTGGTCTCCCAGGAGCCGCTCAAACCACAAAATCTTAGAAAATCCACTCTTCTTGTACTTAAGTCGGCATTGTTCCTTTTGTATTCAATCCCGATGCAATTTCTGTGTTTCATGGTCAATGTGAAGGTCAAAGGGATACATTTAACGTGCACTGGTGCATCGGAATGTAATACTGGCTTCCCAGGAGCCGCTCAAAGCACAATCTCTTAGACGATCACTCTTCTTGTACTTAAGTCGTCATTGTGCCTTTTGTATTCAATCCCGATGCAAATTCTGTGTTTCATGGTCAATGAGAAGGTCCAAGGGATACAGTAAACCTGCTCTGGTGCATCGGAATCTAATACTGGTCTCCCAGGAGCCGCTGAAAGCACAAACTCCTAGAGGATTCATTCTTCTTGAACTTAAGTCATCATTGTCCTATCTGTATTCAATCCCGGTGCAACTTCTGTGTTTCATGGTGAATGTGAAGGTTCAAATGATACAGACAACCTGCACTGGTGCATGGGAATCTAATACGGGTCTCCCAGGAGCCGCTCGAAGCACAAACTCTTAGAAGATTCATTCTTCTTGTACTCAAGTCGGCATTGTGCCTTTTGTATTCAATCCCGATGTGATTTCTGTGTTACATGGTCAATGTGAAGGTCCAAGGAATACAATAAACCTGCACTGGTACATCGGAATCTAATACTGGTCTCCCAGGAGCCGCTCAAACCACAAACTCTTAGAAAATTCTCTCATCTTGTACTTAAGTCGGCATTGTCCATTTTGTAATCAATCTCGATGAAATTTCTGTGACTCATGGTCAATGTGAGGGTCCAAGGGACACAGTAAACCTGCACTGGTGCATCGGAATCTAATACTGGTCTCCCAGGAGCCGGTCAAAGCACAAACTCTTAGAAGATTCACTCCTCTTGTACTTACGCCGGCATTTTGCCTTTTGTATTCAATCCGAATGCAATTTCTGTGTTTCATGATCAATGTGAAGTTCCAAGGGATACAGTAAACCTGCACTGGTGCATCAGAATCTAAAACTGGTCTCCCAGGAGCCGGTCAAAGCACAAACGCTTAGAAGATTCACTCCTCTTGTACTTACGCCGGCATTGTCCCTTTTGTATTCAATCCTGATGCAATTTCTGTGTTTCATGGTCAATGTGAAGGTCAAAGAGATACAGTAAACGTGCACTGGTGCATCGGAATCTAATACAGGTCTCCGAGGAGATGCTCAAAGCACAAACTCTTCGAAGATTCACACTTCTTATGCTTAAGTTGGCATTGTGAGTTTTGTATTCAATCCCGATGCAATCTCTGTGTTTCATGGTCAAAGTGAAGGTCCAAGGGATACAGTAAACATGCACTGGTGCATCGGACTCTAATACTGGTCTACCTGGAGCCGCTGAAAGAACAAATTCTTATAAGATTCACTCTTCTTGTACTTAAGTCGGCATTGTCCCTTTTGGATTCAATCCCGATGCGATTTCTGTATTTCATAGTCAATGTGAAGGTCCAAATGATACAGTCAACCGGCACTGGTGTATCACAATCTAATACTGGTCTCCCAGGAGCCGCTCAAAGCACAAACTCTTAGAAGATTCACTCTTCTTGTACTTAAGTTGGCATTGTGCCTTTTGTATTCAATCCCGATGCAATTTCTGTGTTTCATGGTCAATGTGAAGATCCAAGGGACACAGTAAACTTGCAATGGTGCATCGAAATTTAATACTGGTCACCCAGGAGCCGCTGAAAGCACAAATTCCTAGAAGATTCATTCTTCTCGTACTTAAGTTTGCATTGTCCATTTTGTATTCAATCCCAATGCAATTTCTGTGTTTCATGGTCAATGTGAAGGTTCAAATGATACAGTCAACCTGCACTGGTGCATCGGAATGTCAAACTGGCCCCCATGGCCCGCTCAAAGCTCAAACTCCTAGTCGATCTCTCTTCTTGTACTTAAGTCATCATTGTGCCTTTTGTATTCAATCCCGATGCAATTTCTGTGTTTCATGGTCAATGAGAACGTCCAAGGGATACAGTAAACCTGCACTGGTGCATCGGAATCTAATACTGTTCCCCCAGGAGCCGCTCAAAGCACAAAATCTTAGAAGATTCGCTCTTCTCGTACTTAAGTCGGCATTGTGCCTTTTGTATTCAATCCCGATGCGATATCTGTGTTTCATGGTCAATGTGGAGGTCCGAGGGATACAGTAAACCTGCACTGGTGCATCGGAATCTAATACTGGTCTCCCAGGAGCCGCTCAAAGCACAAACTCTTAGAAAATTCACTCTCCTTGTACTTAAGTCGGTTTGTCCCTTTTGTAAATAATCCCAATGCAAGTTCTCTGTTTCATGGTCAATGTGAAGATCCAAGGGATACAGTATATCCACACTGGTGAATTGGAATCTAATACTGGCCTCCCACAAGAAGCTCAAAGCACTAACTCTTACAAGATTAACTCTTCTTGTAGTTAAGTCGGCATTGTCCCTTTTGTATTCTATCCCGATGCACTTTCTGTGTTTCATGGTCAATGTAGAGGGCCAAGGGATTCAGTAAATCAACACTGGTGCATCGGAATCCAATACTGGTCTCCCTGGAGCTGCTCAACCCACAACTTCTTAGAAAATTCACTCTTCTTGTACTTAAGTCGGCATTGTCCCGTTTGTAATAAATGTAGATGCAATTTCTGTGTTTCATGCTCAATGTGAAGGTCGAAGGGATACAGGGAACCTGCGCTGGTGGATCGGAATGTAATACTGATCTCCCAGGAGCCGCTCAAAGCACAAACTCTTAGAAGATTCACTTTTGTTGTACTTAAGTCGGCATTATTCCCTTTGTATTCAATCCCGATTCGATTTCTGTGTTTCATGGTTAATGTGAAGGTCCAAGGGATACAGTAAACGTGCACTGGTGCATCAGAATTTAATACTGGTCTCCCAGGAGCCCCTCAAATCACAAACTATTAGAAAATTCACTCTTCTTGTACTTAAGTCGACATTGTATCTTTTGTATTGGTCCGAATGCAATTTCTGTGTATCATGGTCAATGTGAACGTCCAAGGGATACAATAAACCTGCACCGGTTCTTCGGCATCTAATACTGGTCTCCCATGACGCGCTCAAAGCACAAACTCTTACAAGACTCACTCTTCTTGTACTTAAGTCGGCATTGTGCATTTTGTTTTCAATCCCGATGCAATTTCTGTGTTTGATGGTCCATGTGAAGGTCCAAGGGATACAGAAAACCTGCACTGGTGCATCGGAATCTAATACTGGTCTCCCAGGAGCCGCTCAAACCACAAAATCTTAGAAGATTCACTCTTCTTGTACGTAATTTGGATTGTGCCTTTTGTATTCAATACCGCTGCAATTTCTGTGTTTCATGTTCAATGTGAAGGTCCAACGGATACAGTAAACCGGCACTGGTGCATCGGAATCTAATACTGGCCCCCAGGCGCCGTTCAAAGCACAATCTCTTAGAACATTCACTCTTCTTGTACTTAAGTCTGCATTGTATCTTTTGTGTTCAATCCCGATGCAATTTCTGTGTTTCATGCTCAATGTGAAGGTCAAAGGGATACAGTAAACCTGCGCCGGTGAATCGGAATCTAATACAGGTCTCCCTGGAGCCGTTTAAAGTACAAACTCTTGGAATATTCACTCTTCTTGTACTTAAGTCGGCATTGTGGCTTTTGTATTCAATCCTGATGCAAATTTCTGTGTTTCATGGTCAATGTGAAGGTCCAAGGGAAACAGTAAACCTGCACTGGTGCATCGGAATCTAATAGTGGTCTCCCAGGAGCCGCTGAAAGCACAAACTCCTAGAAGAATCATTCATCTTGTACTTAAGTCAGCATTGTCCCTTTTGTATTTAATCCCGATGCAATTTCTGTGTTTCATGGTCAATGTGACGGTCCAAATGATACAGTAAACCTGCACTGGTGCATCGGAATGTAATACTGGCTTCCCAGGAGCCGCTCAAAGCACAAACTCTTAGACGATCACTCTTCTTGTACTTAAGTCGTCATTGTGCCTTTTGTATTCAATCCCGATGCAATTTCTGTGTTTCATGGTCAATGAGAAGATCCAAGGGATACAGTAAACCTGCTGTGGTGCATCGGAATCTAATACTGGTCTCCCAGGAGCCGCTGAAAGCACAAACTCCTAGAGGATTCATTCTTCTTGAACTTAAGTCATCATTGTCCTATCTGTATTCAATCCCGATGCAATTTGTGTGTTTCATGGTGAATGTGAAGGTTCAAATGATACAGACAACCTGCACTGGTGCATGGGAATCTAATACTGGTATCCCAGGAGCCACTCGAAGCACAAACTCTTAGAAGATTCATTCTTCTTGTACTCAAGTCGGCATTGTGCCTTTTGCATTCAATCCCGATGTGATTTCTGTGTTACATGGTCAATGTGAAGGTCCAAGGGATACAATAAACCTGCACTGGTTCACTGGAATCTAATACTGGTCACCCAGGAGCAGCTCAAACCACAAACTCTTAGAAAATTCTCTCATCTTGTACTTAAGTCGGCATTGTCCATTTTGTATTCAATCCCGATGAAATTTCTGTGACTCATGGTCAATGTGAGGGTCCAAGGGATACAGTAAACCTGCACTGGTGCATCGGAATCTAATACTGGTTTCCCAGGAGATGGTCAAAGCACAAACTCTTAGAAGATTCACTCCTCTTGTACTTAAGTCGGCATTTTGCCTTTTGTATTCAATCCCAATGCAATTTCTGTGTTTCATGATCAAAGTGAAGTTCCAAGGGATACAGTAAACCTGCACTGGCGCATCGGAATCTAATACTGGTCTCCCTGGAGCTGCTCAACCCACAACGTCTTAGAAAAGTCAATCTTCTTGTACTTAAGTCGGCATTGTCCTGTTTGTATTCAATCTCGATGCAATTTCTGTGTTTCATGGTCAATGTGAAGGTCGAAGAGATATAGTGAACCTGCGCTGGT
Source organism: Schistocerca serialis cubense (assembly GCF_023864345.2). Lineage (NCBI taxonomy): Eukaryota > Metazoa > Arthropoda > Insecta > Orthoptera > Acrididae > Schistocerca > Schistocerca serialis. The sequence continues at coordinate 1,091,269,221 of NC_064640.1, read as the reverse complement.
GCATCGGAATCGAATACTGGTCTCCCAGGAGCCACTCAAAGCACAAACTCTTAGAAGATTCACTCTTCTTGTAGTTAAGTCGGCATTGTTCCGTTTGTATTCAATCCCGATTCGATTTCTGTGTTTCAAGGTCAATGTGGAGGTCCAAGGGATACAGTAAACTAGCACTGATGCATCGGAATTTAATACTGGTCTACCAGGAGCCGCTCAAATCACAAACTATTAGAAGATTCACTGTTCTTGTACTTAAGTCGACATTGTATCTTTTGTATTGTTTCGAATGCAATTTCTGTGTTTCATGGTCAATGTGAAGGTCCAAGGGATACAATAAACCTGGACTGGTCCATCGGAATCTAATACTGGTCTCCCAGGAGCAGCTCAAACCACAAACTCTTAGAAAATTCTCTCATCTTATACCCATGCCGGCATTGTCCATTTTGTATTCAATCCCGATGAAATTCCTGTGTTTCATGGTCAATGTGAAGGTCCAAGGGATACAGTAAACCTGCACTGGTGCATCGGAATCTAACACTGGTCTCCCAGGAGGCGCTCAAAGCACAAACTCTTAGATGATTAACTCTTCTTGTACTTAAGACTGTAGAACCTTTTGTATTCAATCCAGATGCAATTCCTATTTTTCATGGTCAATGTGAAGGTACAAGGGATACAGTAAATCTGCACTGGTGCACCGGAATCTAATACTGGTCTCCCAGGACCCGCCCAAAGCACAAACTCTTACAAGATTCACTCTTCTTGTACTTAAGTCGGCATTGTGCCTTTTGTTTTCAATCCCGATGCAATTTATGTCTTTGATGGTCCATGTGAAGGTCCAAGGGATACAATAAACCAGCACAGGGGCATCGGAATCTAATACAGGTCTAACAGGAGCCGCCCAAAGCACAATTAATTAGAAGATTCATTCTTCTTGTAATTGAGTCGGCATTGTCCCTCTTGTATTCAATCCCGATGCAATTTCTGTGTTTCATGGTCAATGTGAAGATCCAAGGGATACAGTAAAAATGCACTGGTGCATCAAAATCTAATACTGGTCTCCCAGGAGCCGCTCAAAGCACAAACTCTGAAGAGATTCACTCTTCTTGTACTTATGTCGGCATTGTCCATTTTGTATTCAATCGCGACGCAATATCTGTGTTTCATTCTCAATGTGAAGGACCAAGGGATACAGTAAACCTGCACTGGTGCATCGGAACCTAATACTGGTCTCCCAGGAGCCGCTCAAAGCACAAACTCTTAGAAGATTCACTTTTCTTGTACTTAAGTCGACATTGTCGCTTTTATAGTCAATCCCGATGTAATTTCTTTGTTTCATGGTAAATGTGAAGGTCCAAGCGATACAGTTCATCAGCACTGGTGCATCGGAAACTAATACTGGTCACCCAAGAGCCAATCAAAGCACCAAATCTTAGATGATTCACTCTTCTTGTACTTATGTCGGCATTGTCCATTTTGTATTCAATCCCGACGCAATATCTGTGTTTCATTCTCAATGTGAAGGTCCAAGGGATACAGTAAACCTGCACTGGTGCATCGGAACGTAATACTGGTCTCCCAGGAGCCGCTCAAAGCAGAAACTCTTAGATGATTAACTCTTCTTGTACTTAAGTCGGCAGTCCCTTTTGTATTCAATCTCGATGCAATTTCTGAGTTTGATGGTCAATGTGAAAGTCCAAGTGATACTGTAAACCTGCAGTGGTGCATCGGAGTCTACCACTGGTTTCCCACTAGCCGCTCAAACCACAAACTCTTAGAAAATTCACTCTTATTGTGCTTAAGTCGGCATTGTTCCTTCTGTATTCAATCCCAATGCAATTTCTGTGTTTCACGGTCACTGTGAAAGTCCAATAGATACAGTAATCCTGCACTGGTGCATCGGTTTCTAATACTGGTCTCCTAGGAGCCATTCAAAGCACAATCTCTTATAAGATTCACCCTTCTTGTACTTAAGTCAGCATTGTCCCTTTTGTATTCAATCCCGATGCAATTTCTGTGTTTCATGGTCAATGAGAAGATCGAAGGGATACAGTAAAACTGCACTGGTGCATCGGAATCTACCACTGGTCTCCGAGGAGCCGCTCAAACCACAAACTCTTAGAAAATTCACTCTTATTGTGCTTAAGTCGGCATTGTTCCTTTTGTATTCAATCCCAATGCAATTTCTGTGTTTCACGGTCACTGTGAAAGTCCAAGGGATACAGTAATCCTGCACTGGTGCATCGGTTTCTAATACTGGTCTCCTAGGAGCCATTCAAAGCACAATCTCTTATAAGATTCACCCTTCTTGTACTTAAGTCAGCATTGTCCCTTTTGTATTTAATCCCGATGCAATTTCTGTGTTTCATGGTCAATGAGAAGATCGAAGGGATACAGTAAACCTGCTCTGGTGCATCGGAATCTAATACTGGTCTCCGAGGAGCCGCTGAAAGCACAAACTCCTAGAGGATTCATTCTTCTTGAACTTAAGTCATCATTGTCCTATCTGTATTCAATCCCGATGCAATTTCTGTGTTTCATGGTGAACGTGAAGGTTCAAATGATACAGACAACCTGCACTGGTGCATGGGAATCTAATACTGGTCTCCCAGGAGCCGCTCGAAGCACAAACTCTTAGAAGATTCATTCTTCTTGTACTCAAGTCGGCATTGTGCCTTTTGCATTCAATCCCGATGTGATTTCTGTGTTACATGGTCAATGTGAAGGTCCAAGGGATACAATAAACCTGCACTGGTTCACTGGAATCTAATACTGGTCTCCCAGGAGCAGCTCAAACCACAAACTCTTAGAAAATTCTCTCATCTTGTACTTAAGTCGGCATTGTCCATTTTGTATTCAATCCCGAAAAAATTTCTGTGACTCATGGTCAATGTGAGGGTCCAAGGGATACAGTAAACCTGCACTGGTGCATCGGAATCTAATACTGGTCTCCCAGGAGCCGGTCAAAGCACAAACTCTTAGAAGATTCACTCCTCTTGTACTTACGCCGGCATTTTGCCTTTTGTATTCAATCCCAATGCAATTTCTGTGTTTCATGATCAAAGTGAAGTTCCAAGGGATACAGTAAACCTGCACTGGCGCATCGGAATCTAATATTGGTCTCCCTGGAGCTGCTCAACCCACAACCTCTTAGAAAATTCAATCTTCTTGTACTTAAGTCGGCATTGTCCTGTTTGTATTCAATCTCGATGCAATTTCTGTGTTTCATGGTCAATGTGAAGGTCGAAGAGATATAGTGAACCTGCGCTGGTGCATCGGAATCTAATACTGGTCTCCCAGGAGCCGGTCAAAGCACAAACTCTTAGAAGATTCACTCTTCTTGTAGTTAAGTCGGCATTGTTCCGTTTGTATTCAATCCCGATGCAATTTCTGCGTTTCAAGGTCAATGTGGAGGTCAGGGATACAGTAAACTAGCACTGGTGCATCGGAATTTAATACTGGTCTACCAGGAGCCGCTCAAATCACAAACTATTAGAAGATTCACTGTTCTTGTACTTAAGTCGACATTGTATCTTTTGTATTGCTTCGAATGCAATTTCTGTGTTTCATGGTCAATGTGAAGGTCCAAGGGATACAATAAACCTGGACTGGTCCATCGGAATCTAATACTGGTCTCCCAGGAGCAGCTCAAACCACAAACTCTTAGGAAATTCTCTCATCTTGTACCTATGCCGGCATTGTCCATTTTGTATTCAATCCCGATGAAATTCCTATTTTTCATGGTCAATGTGAAGGTCCAAGGGATACAGTAAACCTGCACTGGTGCACCGGAATCTAATACTGGTCTCCCAGGACCCGCTCAAAGCACAAACTCTTACAAGATTCACTCTTCTTGTACTTAAGTCGGCATTGTGCCTTTTGTTTTCAATCCCGATGCAATTTCTGTGTTTGATGGTCCATGTGAAGGTCCAAGGGATATAATAAACCAGCACAGGGGCATCGGAATCTAATACAGGTCTCCCAGGAGCCGCTCAAAGCACAATTAATTAGAAGATTCATTCTTCTTGTAATTGAGTCGGCTTTGTCCCTCTTGTATTCAATCCCGATGCAATTTCTGTGTTTCATGGTCAATGTGAAGATCCAAGGGATACAGTAAAAATGCACTGGTGCATCAGAATCTAATACTGATCTCCCAGGAGCCGCTCAAAGCACAAACTCTGAAGAGATTCACTCTTCCTGTACTTATGTCGGCATTGTCCATTTTGTATTCAATCGCGACGCAATATCTGTGTTTCATTCTCAATGTGAAGGACCAAGGGATACAGTAAACCTGCACTGGTGCATGGGAACCTAATACTGGTCTCCCAGGAGCCGCTCAAAGCACAAACTCTTAGAAGATTCACTTTTCTTGTACTTAAGTCGACATTGTCGCTTTTGTATTCAATCCCGATGTAATTTCTTTGTTTCATGGTAAATGTGAAGGTCCAAGCGATACAGTTCATCAGCACTGGTGCATCGGAATCTAATACTGGTCACCCAAGAGCCAATCAAAGCACCAATTCTTAGATGATTCACTCTTCTTGTACTTATGTCGGCATTGTCCCTTTTGAATTCAATCCCGATGCAATTTCTGCGTTTCATGGTCAATGTGAAGGTCCAAGGGATACAGTAGACCTGCACTGGAGCATCGGAATCTAACACTGGTCTTTAAGGAGCCGCTCAAAGTACACACTCTTAGATGATTAACTCTTCTTGAACTTAAGTCGGTACAACCTTTTGTATTCAATCCAGATGCAATTCCTGTGTTTCATGGTCAATGTGAAGGTCCAAGGGATACAGTAAACCTGCACTGGTGCACCGGAATCTAATACTGGTCTCCCAGGACCCGCCCAAAGCACAAACTTTTACAACACTCACTCTTCTTGTACTTAAGTCGGCATTGTGCCTTTTGTTTTCAATCCCAATGCACTTTCTGTGTTTGATGGTCCATGTGAAAGTCCAAGGGATACAATAAACCAGCACAGGGGCATCGGAATCTAATACAGGTCTCCCAGGTGCCGCTCAAAGCACAATATCTTAGAAGATTCATTCTTCTTGTAATTAAGTCGGCATTGTCCCTCTTGTATTCAATCCCGATGCAATTTCTGTGCTTCATGGTCAATGTGAAGATCCAACGGGTACAATAAACCTGCACTGGTGCATCAGAATCTTATACTGGTCTCCCATGATCCACTTAAAGCACAAACTCTTAGAAGACTCACTCTTCTTGTTCTTAAGTCGGCATTGTCTCTTTTGTATCCATTCCCTTTGCGATTTCTGTGTTTCTTGGTCAGGGTGAAGGTCAAAGGGATACAGTAAACCTTCACTGGCGCATCGGAATTTAATACTGGTCTCCCAGGAGCCGCTCAAAGCACAAACTCTAACAAAATTCACTCTTCTTCTACTTGAGTCGGCATTGTCCCTTATGTATTCCATCCCGAATCAGTTTCTGTGCTTCATGGTCAATGTGAAGGTCCAAGGGGATACAGTAAACTTGCACTGGTACATCGGAATCTAATACTGGTCTCCCAGGAGCCGCTCAAAGCCCATACCCTTAGAAGATCCACACTTCTTGTACTTATGTCGTTAATGTCCGTTTTGTGTTCAATCCCGATGCAATTTCTGTGTTTCATGGTCAATGTGAAAGTCCAAGGGATACAGTAAACCTGCACAGGTGCATCGGAATCTAATACTGGACACCCAGGAGCCGCTCAAATCTCAAACTCTTAGAGGATTCACCCTTCTTGTACTTAAGTCGGCATTGTCCCTTTTGTATTCAATCCCGATGCAATTTCTGTGTTTCATGCTCAATGTGAAGGTCGAAGGGATACAGTAAACCTGCACCGGTGCATCGGAATGTAATACTGGTCTCCGAGGAGGCGCTCAAAGCACAAACTCTTAGATGATTAACTCTTCTTGTACTTATCTCGGCAGTCCCTATTGTATTCAATCCTGATGCAATTTCTGTGCTTTGTGGTCAATGTGAAGGTCCAAGGGATAGAGTAAACCTGCACTGGTGCATCGGAATCAACCACTGGTCTCCCAAGAGCCGCTCAAACCACAAACACTTAGAAAATTCACTCTTATTGTACTTAAGTCTTCATTGTTCCTTTTGTATTCAATCCCAATTCAATTTCTGTGTTTCACGGTCACTGTGAAAGTCCAAGGGATACAGTAATCCTGCACTGGTGCATCGGTTTCTAATACTGGTCTCCCAGGAGTCGTTCAAAGCACAATCTCTTATAAGACTCAACCTTCTTGTACTTATGTCGGCATTGTCCCTTTTTATTCAATCGCGATGGGATTTCAGTGTTTCTTGGTCAATGTGAAGGTCAAAGGGATGCAGTAAACCTTCACTGGTGCATCGGAATTTAATACTGGTCTCCGAGGAGCCGCTCAAAGCACAAACTCTTAGAAAATTCAATTATCTTGCACTTAAGTTGGCATTGTGCATATTGTATTCAATCCCGATGCAATTTCTGTGTTTCATGGTCAATATGAAGGTCCAAGGGATGCAGTATACCTTCACTGGTACATCGGAATCTAATACTGGTCTCGCAGGAGCTGCTCAAAGCAAAAACCTTTAGAAGATACACTCTTCTTGTACTTATGTCGTTATTGTCCCTTTTGTATTCAATCCCGATGCAATTTCTGTGTTTCATGGTCCATGTGAAGGTCCAAGCGATACAGTACACCTACACTGGAGCATCGGAATCTAATACTGGTCTCCCAGGAGCGGCTCAAAGCACAAACTCTTAGAAGACTAACTCTTCTTGTTCTTAAGTCGGCATTGTCCGTTTTGTATTCAATCCCGATGCGAGTTCTGTGTTACTTGGTCAATGTGAAGGTCAAAGGGATACAGTAAACCTTCACTGGTGCATCTGAATTTAATACTGGTCTCCCAGGAGCCGCTCAAAGCACAAACTCTTACAAAATTCACTCTTGTTCTACTTGAGTCGGCATTGTCCCTTATGTATTCCATCCCGATGCAATTTCTGTGTTTCATGGTCAATGTGAAGGTACAAGGGATACGGTAAACCTGCACTGGTGCATCGGAATCTAATACTGGTCTCGGAGGAGCCGCTCAAAGCACAAACTCTTAGAAGATTCACTCTTCTTGTACTTAAGTCGGCATTGTCCATTTTGTATTCTATACCGATGCCCTTTCTGTGTTTCATGGTCAATATAGAGGTGCAAAGGATTCAGTAAACCAGCACTGGTGCATCGGAATCTAATACTGGTCTTCCTGGAGCTGCTCAACCCACAACTTCTTAGAAAATTCTTACTTGTTGTACTTAAGTCGGCATTGTCCCGTTTGTATGAAATGTCGATGCAATTTCTGTGTTTCTTGGTCAATGTGAAGGTCGAAGGGATACAGGGAACCTGCGCTGGTGCATCGGAATCTAAAACTGGTCTCCCAGGAGCCGCTCAAAGGCCAAACTCTTAGAAGATTCACTCTTGTTGTACGTAAGTCGGCATTGTTTCCTTTGTATTCAATCCCGATTCGATTTCTGTGTTTCATGGTCAATGTGAAGGTCCAAGGGATACAGTAAACCTGCACTGGTGCATCTGAATTTAATACTGGTCTCCCAGGAGCCCCTCAAATCACAAACTATTAGAAGATTCACTCTTCTTGTACTTAAGTCGACATTGTATCTTTTGTATTGGTCCGAATGCAATTTCTGTGTATCATGGTCAATGTGAAGGTCCAAGGGATACAGTAAACCTGTACCGGTGTATCGGAATCTAATACTGGTCTCCCAGGAGCCGCTCAAACATAAACTCTTAGAAGATTCAATCTTCTTGTACTCAAGTCGGAATTGTGCATTTTGTATTCAATCCCGATGCGATTTCTGTGTTTCATGGTCAATGTGAAGGTCCAAGGGATACAATAAACCTGCACCGGTTCTTCGGAATCTAATACTGGTCTCCCAGGAGCAGCTCAAACCACAAACTCTTAGAAAATTCTTTCATCTTGTAAATATGTCGGCATTGTCCATTTAGTATTCAATCCCGATGAAATTTCTGTGTTTCATGGTCAATGTGAAGGTCCAAGGGATAAAGTAAACCTGCACTGGTGCATCAGAATCTAATACTTGTCTCCCAGGAGCCGCTCAAAGCACAAACTCTTAGATGATTGACTCTTCTTGTACTTAAGTCGGTAGTCCCATTTGTATTCAATCCCAATGCAATTTCTGGGTTTCATGGTCAATGTGAATGTCCAACGGATTCAGTAAACCTGCACCGGTGCATCGGAATCTAATACTGGTCTCCCAGGAGCTGCTCAAAGCACAAACTCTTACAAGACTCACTCTTCTTGTACTTAAGTCGGCATTGTGCCTTTTGTTTTCAATCCCGATGCAATTTCTGTGGTTGATGGTCCATGTGAAGGTCCAAGGGGTACAGAAAACCTGCACTGGTGCAACGGAATCTAATACCGGTCTCCCAGGAGCCGCTCAAACCACAAAATCTTAGAAAAACCACTCTTCATTTACTTAAGTCGGCATTGTTCCTTTTGTATTCAGTGCCGATGCACTTTCTGTGTTTCATGCCCAATGTGAAGGTCAAATAGATACAGTAAACCTGCGCAGGCGAATCGGAATCTAATAAAGGTCTCCGTGGAGCCGTTCAAAGTACAAACTCTTAGAAGATTCACTCTTCTTGTACTTAAGTCGGCATTGTCCATTTTGTATTCAATCCCGATGAAATTTCTGTGATTCATTGTCAATGTGATTGTCCAATGGATACAGTAAACCTGCACTGGTGCATCGGAATCTAATACTGATCTCCCAGGAGCCGCTCAAAGCACAAACTCTTAGAAGATTCACTCTTCTTGTACTTACGCCGGCATTTTGCCTTTTGTATTCAATCCCAATGCAATTTCTGTGTTTCATGATCAATGTGAAGTTCCAAGGGATACAGTAAACCTGCACTGGTGCATCGGAATCTAATACTGGTCTCCCTGGAGCTGCTCAACCCACAACCTCTTAGAAAATTCACTCTTCTTGTACTTAAGACGGCATTGTCCGGTTTGTATTCAATCTCGATGCAATTTCTGTTTTTCATGGTCAATGTGAAGGTCGAAGGGACATAGTGAACCTACGCTGGTGCATCGGAATCTTATACTAGTCTTCCAGGAGCCGCTCAAAGCACAAACTCTTAGAAGATTCACTCTTCTTGTACTTAAGTCGGCATTGTTCCCTTTGTATTCAATCCCGATTCGATTTCTGTGTTTCATGGTCAATGTGGAGGTCCAAGGGATACAGTAAACCTGCACTGGTGCATCGGAATTTAATACTGGTCTCCCAGTAGCCGCTCAAATCACAAACTATTAGATGATTCACTGTTCTTGTACTGAAGTCGACATTGTATCTTTTGTATTGGTTCGAATGCAATTTCTGTGTTCCATGGTCAATGTGAAGATCCATGGGATACAGTAAACCTGTACTGTTGCATCGGAATGTAATACTGGTCTCCCTGGAGCCGCTCAAAGCTTAAACTGTCTGAAGATTCACTCTTCTTCTACTCAAGTCGGCATTGTGCCTATTGTATTCAATCTCGATGCGATTTCTGTGTTTCATGGTCAATGTGAAGGTCCAAGGGATACAATAAACCTGCACTGGTCCATCGGAATGTAATACTGGTCTCCCAGGAGCAGCTCAAACCACAAACTCTTAGAAAATTCTCTCATCCTGTACCTATGTCGGCATTGTCCATTTTGTATTCAATCCCAATGAAGTTTCTGTGTTTCATGGTCAATGTGAAGGTCCAAGGGATACAGTAAACCTGCACTGGTGCATCGGAATCTAATACTGGTCACCCTGGAGCCGCTCAAAGCACAAACTCATAGAAGATTCAATCTTCTTGTACTTACTTAGGCATTGTGCCTTTTTTATTCAATCCCGACGCAATTTTTGTGTTTCATGATCACTGTGAAGTTGCAAGGGATACAGTAAACCTGCACTGGTGCATCGGAATCTAATACTGGTCACCCATGAGCCGCTCAAAGCACAAACTCTTAGAAGATTTACTCTTCTTGTACGTAAGTCGGCATTGTGCATTTTGTATTCAATCCCGATGCAATTTCTGCGTTTCATGGTCAATGTGAAGGTCTAAGGGATACAGTACACCTGCACTGGAGCATCGGAATCTAACACTGGTCTCCCAGGAGCCGCTCAAAGCACAAACTCTTAGGTGATTAACTTATCTTGTACTTAAGTAGGTAGAACCTTTTGTATTCAATTCAGATGCAATTCCTGTGTTTCATGGTCAATGTGAAGGTCCAAGGGATACAGTAAACCTGCACTGGTGCACCGGAATCTAATACTGGTCTCCCAGGACCCTCCCAAACATAAACTCTTACAAGATTCACTCTTCTTGTACTTAAGTCGGCATTGTGCATTTTGCTTTCAATCCCGATGCAATTTCTGTGTTTGATGGTGCACGTGAAGGTCCAAGGGATACAATAAACCAGCACAGGGGCATCGGAATCTAATACAGGTCACCCAGGAGCCGCTCAAAGCACAATTTCTTAGAAGATTCATTCTTCTTGTAATTAAGTCGGCATTGTCCCTCTTGTATTCAATCCCGATGTAATTTCTGTGTTTCATGCTCAATGTGAATATCCAAGGGATACAATTAACCTGCACTGGTGCATCAGAAACTAATATTGGTCTCCCGGAGACCCTCAAAGCACAAACTCTTAGAAGATTCACTCTTCTTGTTCTTACGTTGTCATTGTCCCTTTTGTATTCATCCCAATGCAATTTTTGTGTTTCATGGACATTGTGAAGGTCCAAGGGATACAGTAAATCTGCCCAGGTGCATCGGAATCTAATACTGGTATCCCAGGTGCCGCTCAAAGCTCAAACTCTGAGGGGTTTCACTCTTCTTGTACTTATGTCGGCATTGTCCATTTTGTATTGAATCCCGCCGCAAAATCTGTGTTTCATTCTCAATGCGAAGGACCAAGGGATACAGTAAACTTGTGCTGGTGCATCGGAACCTAATACTGGTCTCCCAGGAGCCGCTCAAAGCACAAACTCTTAGAAGATTCACATTTCTTTTATTTAAGTCGACATTGTCGCTTTTGTATTCAATTCCGATGTAATTTCTTTCTTACATGGTCGATGTGAAGGTCCAAGCGATACAGTTAATCAGCACTGGTGTATCGGAATCTAATACTGGTCACCCAAGAGCCAATCAAAGCACCAACTCTTAGATGATTAACTCTTCTTGTACTTAAGTCGGCAGTCCCTTTTGTATTCAATCCCGATGCAATTTCTGTGTTTCATGGTCAATGTGAAGGTCCAAGGGATACAGTAAACCTGCTCTGGTGCATCGGAATCTACCACTGGTCTCCCACGAGCCACTAAACCACAAACTCTTAGAAAGTTCACTCTTATTGTACTTAAGTTGGCATTGTTCCTTTTGTATTCATTCACAATGCAATTTCTGTGTTTCACGGTCATTGTGAAAGTCCAAGGGATACAGTAGTCCTGCACCCGTGCATCGGCTTCTAATACTGGTCTCCCAGGAGCCGTTCAGAGCACAATCTCTTATTAGATTCATCCTTCTTGAACTTAAGTCGGCATTGTGGTTTATGTATTAATCCCGATGCAATTTCTGTGTTTCATGGTCAAAGTGAAGGGCCAAGGGATAAAGAAAACCTGCACTGGTGCAACGGAATCTAATACTGGTCTCCCATGAACCACTCAAATCACAAACTCTTAGAAGACTAACCTTTCTTGTCCTTAAGTCGCCATTGTCCGTTTTGTATTCAATCCCGATGCGATTTCTGTGTTACTTGGCAAACGTGAAGGTCAAAGGGATACAGTAAACCTTCACTGGTGCATCGGAATTTAATACTGGTCTCCCAGAAGCCGCTCAAAGCACAAACTCTTACAAATTTCATTCTTCTTCTACTTGAGTCGGCATTGTCCCTTATGTATTCCATTCCGATGCAATTTCTGTGTTTCATGGTCAATGTGAAGGTCCAAGGGATACGATAAAACTGCACTGGTGCATCGGAATCTAATACAGGTCTCGGAGGAGCCGCTCAAAGCACAAACTCTTAGAAAATTCATTCTACTTGCACTTAAGTTGGCATTGTGCAATTTGTATTCAATCCCGATCAATTTCTGTTTTTCATGATCAATGTGAAGGTCCAAGGGGTACAGTTAACCTGCACTGGTACATCGGAATCTAACACTGGTCTCCCAGGAGCCGCTCAAAGCACAAACTCTTAGATGATTAACTCTTCTTGAACTTAAGTCGGCAGAACCTTTTGTATTCAATCCAGATGCAATTCCTGTGTTTCATGGTCAATGTGAGGGTCCAAGGGATACAGTAAACTTGCACTGGTGCACCGGAATCTAATACTGGTCTCCCAGGACCCGCCCAAAGCACAAACTCTTGCAACACTCACTCTTCTTGTACTTAAGTCGGCATTGTGCCTTTTGTTTTCAATCCCGATGCAATTTCTGTGTTTGATGGTCCATGTGAAGGTTCAAGGGATACAATAAACCAGCACAGGGGATCAGAATCTAATACAGGTCTCCCAGGAGCCGCGCAAAGCACAATTTCTTAGAAGATTCATTCTTCTTGTAATTAAGTCGGCATTGTCCCTCTTGTATTCAATCCCGATGCAATTTATGTGTTTCATGGTCAATGTGAAGATCCAAGGGATACAATAAACCTGCACTGGTGCATCAGAATCTTATACTGGTCTCCCATGATCCACTCAAAGCACAAACTCTTAGAAGACTCACTCTTCTTGTTCTTAAGTCGGCATTGTCTCTTTTGTATCCAATCCCGATGCGATTTCTGTGTTTCTTGGTCAATGTGAAGGTCGAAGGGATGCAGTAAACCTGCACCGGTGCATCGGAATCTAATACTGGACACCCAGGAGCCGCTCAAATCTCAAACTCTTAGAAGATTCACTCTTCTTGTACCTAAGTCGGCATTGTCCCTTTTGTATTGAATCCCGATGCAATTTCTGTGTTTCATGCTCAATGTGAAGGTCGAAGGGATACAGTAAACCTGCACCGGTGCATCGGAATCTAATACTGGTCTCCGAGGAGGCGCTCAAAGCACAAACTCTAAGATGATTAACTCTTCTTGTACTTAAGTCGGCAGTCCCATTTGTAATCAATCTCGATGGAATTTCTGTGTTTGATGGTCAATGTGAAGATCCAAGGGATACAGTAAACCAGCACTGGTGCATCGGAATCTACCACTGGTCTCCTACGAGCCGCTCAAACCACAAACGCTTAGAAAATTAACTCTTATTGTACTTAAGTCGGCATTGTTCCTTTTGTATTCAATCCCAATGCAATTTCTGTGTCTCACGGTCACTGTGAATGTCCAAGGGATACAGTAATCCGGCACTGGTGCATCGGTTTCTAATACTGGTCTGCCAGGAGCCGTTCAAAGCACAATCTCTTATAAGATCACCCTACTTGTACTTTAGTCGGCATTGTCCCTTTTGTATTCACTCCCGATGCAATTTCTGTGTTTCATGGTCAATGTGAAGGTCCAAGGGATACAGTAAACCTGCACTGGTGCATGGGAATCTACTACTGGTCTCCGAGGAGCCGCTCAAACCACAAACACTTAGAAAATTCACTCTCATTGTACTTAAGTCGGCATTGTCCCTCTTGTATTCAGTCCCGATGCAATTTCTGTGTTTCGTGGTCAATGTGAAGGTCAAAGGGATGCAGTAAACCTTCACTGGTGCATCGGAATTTAATACTGGTCTCCGAGGAGCCGCTCAAAGCACAAACTCTTACCAAATTCACTCTTCTTGTACTTAAGTCGGCATTGTCCCTTTTGTATTCAATCCCGATGCAATTTCTGTGTTTCATGGTCAATGTGAAGGTCCATGGGATACAGTAAACCTGCACTGGTGCATCGGAATCTGCCACTGGTCTCCCAAGAGCCGCTCAAAGCACAAACTCTTAGATGATTAAATCTTCTTGTTCTTAAGTCGGCAGTGTCTTTTGTATTCAATCCCGATGCAATTTCTGTGTTGCATGGTCAATGTGAAGGTCCAAGGGATACAGTAAACCTGCACTGGTGCATCGGAATCTAATACTGGTCTCCCTGGACCCGCTCAAAGCACAAACTCTAACAAGATTCACTCTTCTCATACTTATGTGGAAATTATGCCTTTTGTTATCAATCCCGCTGTAATTTCTGTGTTTGATGGTCCATGTGAAGGTCCAAGGGATACAATAAACCAGAACAGGTGCATCGGAATCTAATACTGGTCTCCCAGGAGCCGCTCAAAGCACAATTTCTTAGGAGATTCACTCTTCTTGTAATTAAGTCGGCATTGTCCCTTTTGTACTCAATTTCGATTCGGTATCTGTGTTTCATGGTCAATTTGAGGGTCCAAGGTATAGAATAAACCTGCACTGGTGCATGGGAATCTAATACTGGTCTCCCAGGAGCCGCACAAAGAACAATATCTTAGATGGTTGACTCTTCTTGTACTTAAGACGGCATTGTGCATCTTGTGTTCAATCCCGATGCAATTTCTGTGTTTCATGGTCAATGTGAAGGGCCAAGGGATAAAGAAAACCTGCACTGGTGCAACGGAATCTAATACTGGTCTCCCATGAGCCACTCAAATCACAAACTCTTAGAAAACTAACCTTTCTTGTCCTTAAGTCGGCATTGTCCGTTTTGTATTCAATCCCGATGCGATTTCTGTGTTACTTGGCGAATGTGAAGGTCAAAGGGATACAGTAAACCTTCACTGGTGCATCGGAATGTAATACTGGTCTCCCAGGAGCCGCTCAAAGCACAAATTCTTACAAATTTCACTCTTCTTCTATTTGAGTCGGCATTGTCCCTTATGTATTCCATCCCGATGCAATTTCTGTGTTTCATGGTCAATGTGAAGGTCCAAGGGATACGATAAACCTGCACTGGTGCATCGGAATCTAATACTGGTCTCGGAGGAGACGCTGAAAGCACAAACTCTTAGAAAATTCACTTTACTTGCACCTAAGATGGCATTGTGCATTTTGTATTCAATCGCGATGCAATTTCTGTGTTTCATGGTCAATGTGAAGGTCCAAGGTGTACAGTTAACCTGCACTGGTACGTCGGAATCTATTACTGGTCTCCCAGGAGCCGCTCAAAGCACAAACACTTAGAAGATTCACTCGTCTTGTACTTATGTCGTTATTGTCCCTTTTGTATTCAATCCCGATGCAATTTCTGTGTTTCATGGTCAATGTGAAGGTCCAAGGGATACAGTAAATCTGCACAGGTGCATCGGAATATAATACTGGACACCCAGGAGCCGCTCAAATCTCAAACTCTTAGAATATTCACTCTTCTTGTACTTAAGTCGGCATTGCCCTTTTGTATTCAATCCCGATGCAATTTCTGCGTTTAATGGTAAATGTGAAGGTCCAAGGGATACAGTACACGTTCACTGGAGCATCGGAATCTAACACTGGTCTCCCAGGAGCCGCTCAAAGCACAAACTCTTACCAAATTCACTCTTCTTGTACTTAAGTCGGCATTGTCCCTTTTGTATTCAATCCCGATGCAATTTCTGTGTTTCATGGTCAATGTGAAGGTCCATGGGATACAGTAAACCTGCACTGGTGCATCGGAATCTGCCACTGGTCTCCCAAGAGCCGCTCAAAGCACAAACTCTTAGATGATTAAATCTTCTTGTTCTTAAGTCGGCAGTGTCTTTTGTATTCAATCCCGATGCAATTTCTGTGTTGCATGGTCAATGTGAAGGTCCAAGGGATACAGTAAACCTGCACTGGTGCATCGGAATCTAATACTGGTCTCCCTGGACCCGCTCAAAGCACAAACTCTAACAAGATTCACTCTTCTCATACTTATGTGGAAATTATGCCTTTTGTTATCAATCCCGCTGTAATTTCTGTGTTTGATGGTCCATGTGAAGGTCCAAGGGATACAATAAACCAGAACAGGTGCATCGGAATCTAATACTGGTCTCCCAGGAGCCGCTCAAAGCACAATTTCTTAGGAGATTCACTCTTCTTGTAATTAAGTCGGCATTGTCCCTTTTGTACTCAATTTCGATTCGGTATCTGTGTTTCATGGTCAATTTGAGGGTCCAAGGTATAGAATAAACCTGCACTGGTGCATGGGAATCTAATACTGGTCTCCCAGGAGCCGCACAAAGAACAATATCTTAGATGGTTGACTCTTCTTGTACTTAAGACGGCATTGTGCATCTTGTGTTCAATCCCGATGCAATTTCTGTGTTTCATGGTCAATGTGAAGGGCCAAGGGATAAAGAAAACCTGCACTGGTGCAACGGAATCTAATACTGGTCTCCCATGAGCCACTCAAATCACAAACTCTTAGAAAACTAACCTTTCTTGTCCTTAAGTCGGCATTGTCCGTTTTGTATTCAATCCCGATGCGATTTCTGTGTTACTTGGCGAATGTGAAGGTCAAAGGGATACAGTAAACCTTCACTGGTGCATCGGAATGTAATACTGGTCTCCCAGGAGCCGCTCAAAGCACAAATTCTTACAAATTTCACTCTTCTTCTATTTGAGTCGGCATTGTCCCTTATGTATTCCATCCCGATGCAATTTCTGTGTTTCATGGTCAATGTGAAGGTCCAAGGGATACGATAAACCTGCACTGGTGCATCGGAATCTAATACTGGTCTCGGAGGAGACGCTGAAAGCACAAACTCTTAGAAAATTCACTTTACTTGCACCTAAGATGGCATTGTGCATTTTGTATTCAATCGCGATGCAATTTCTGTGTTTCATGGTCAATGTGAAGGTCCAAGGTGTACAGTTAACCTGCACTGGTACGTCGGAATCTATTACTGGTCTCCCAGGAGCCGCTCAAAGCACAAACACTTAGAAGATTCACTCGTCTTGTACTTATGTCGTTATTGTCCCTTTTGTATTCAATCCCGATGCAATTTCTGTGTTTCATGGTCAATGTGAAGGTCCAAGGGATACAGTAAATCTGCACAGGTGCATCGGAATATAATACTGGACACCCAGGAGCCGCTCAAATCTCAAACTCTTAGAATATTCACTCTTCTTGTACTTAAGTCGGCATTGCCCTTTTGTATTCAATCCCGATGCAATTTCTGCGTTTAATGGTAAATGTGAAGGTCCAAGGGATACAGTACACGTTCACTGGAGCATCGGAATCTAACACTGGTCTCCCAGGAGCCGCTCAAAGCACAAACTCTTAGATGATTAACTCTTCTTGAACTTAAGTCGGTACTACCTTTTGTATTCAATCCAGATGCAATTCCTGTGTTTCATGGTCAATGTGAAGGTCCAAGGGATACAGTAAACCCGCACTGGTGCACCGGAATCTAATACTGGTCTCCCAGGACCCGCCCAAAGCACAAACTCTTACAACACTCACTCTTCTTGTACTTAAGTCGGCATTGTGCCTTTTGTTCTCAATCCCGATGCAATTTCTGTATTGATGGCCCATGTGAAGGTCCAAGGGATACAATAAACCAGCACAGGGGCATCGGAATCTAATACAGGTCTCCCAGGAGCCGCTCAAAGCACAAACTCTTAGAAGACTCACTCTTCTTGTCCTTAAGTCGGCATTGTCTCTTTTGTATCCAATCCCGATGCTATTTCTGTGTTTCTTGGTCAATGTGAAGGTCAAAGGGATACAGTAATCCTTCACTGGCGCATCGGAATTTGATACTGGTCTCCCAGGAGCCGCTCAAAGCACAAACTCTTACAAAATTCACTCTTCTTCTACTTGAGTCGGCATTGTCCCTTATGTATTCCATCCCGAATCACTTTCTGTGCTTCATGGTCAATGTGAAGGTCCAAGGGGATACAGTAAACTTGCACTGGTACATCGGAATCTAATACTGGTCTCTCAGGAGCCGCTCAAAGCACAAACCCTTACAAGATTCACACTTCATGTACTTATGTCGTTATTGTCCGTTTTGTGTTCAATCCCGATGCAATTTCTGTGTTTCATGGTCAATGTGAAAGTCCAAGGGATAGAGTAAACCTGCACAGGTGCATCGGAATATGATACTGGACACGCAGGAGGCGCTCAAATCTCAAACTCTTAGAAGATTCACTCTCCTTGTACTTAAGTCGGCATTGTCCCTTTTGTATTCACTCCCGATGCAATTTCTGCGTTTAATGGTAAATGTGAAGGTCCAAGGGATACAGTACACGTTCACTGGAGCATCGGAATCTAACACTGGTCTCCGAGGAGGCGCTCAAAGCACAAACTCTTAGATGATTAACTCTTCTTGTACTTAAGTCGGCAGTCCCTTTTGTATTCAATCTCGATGCAATTTTTGGGTTTGATGGTCAATGTGAAGGTCCAAGGGATACAGTAAACCTGCACTGGTGCATCGGAATCTACCACTGGTCTCCCACGAGCCGCTCAAACCACAAACGCTTAGAAAATTAACTCTTATTGTACTTAAGTCGGCATTGTTCCATTTGTATTCAATCCCAATGCAATTTCTGTGTCTCACGGTCACTGTGAAAGTCCAAGGGATACAGTAATCCTGCACTGGTGCATCGGTTTCTAATACTGGTCTGCCAGGAGCCGTTCAAAGCACAATCTCTTATAAGATTCACCCTTCTTGTACTTTAGTCGGCATTGTCCCTTTTGTATTCACTCCCGATGCAATTTCTGAGTTTCATGCTCAATGTTAAGGTCGAAGGGATACAGTAAACCTGCACCGGTGCATCGGAATCTAATACTGGTCTCCGAGGAGCCGCTCAAACCACAAACACTTAGAAAACTCACTCTCATTGTACTTATGTCGGCATTGTCAATTTGTATTCAAACCCGATGCGATTTCAGTGTTTCTTGGTCAATGTGAAGGTCAAAGGGATGCAGTAAACCAGCACAGGTGCATCGGAATTTAATACTGGTCTCCGAGGAGCCGCTCAAAGCACAAACTCTTAGAAAATTCAATTATCTTGCACTTAAGTTGGCATTGTGCATTTTGTATTTAATCCCGATGAAATTTCTGTGTTTCATGGTCAATATGAAGGTCCAAGCGATAGAGTAAACCTGCACAGGTGCATCGGAATTTAATACTGGTATCCCAGGAGCCGCTCAAAGCACAAACTCTGAAGAGATTCACTTTTCTTGTACTTAAGTTGGCATTGTCCCTTTTTTCTCAATCTCGACGCAATATCTGTGTTTCATGGCTAATGTGAAGGACCAAGGGATACAATAAACCTGCACTGGTGCATCGGAACCTAATACTGGTCTCCCAAGAGTCGCTGAAAGCACAAATCCTTGTAAGATTCACTCTTCTTGTACTTATGTCGTTATTGTCCCTTTTGTATTCAATCCCGATGCAATTTCTGTGTTTCATGGTCAATGTGAAGGTCGAAGGGTTACAATAAACCTGCACCTGTGCATCGGAAACTAATATTGGTCTCCAAGGAAGCGCTCTACGCACAAACTCTTAGATGATTAACTCTTCTAGTACTTAAGTCGGCGGTCCCTTTTGCATTCAATTCCGATGCAATATCTCTGTTTCATGGTCAATGTGAAGGTCCAAGGGATACAGTTAACCTGCACTGGTGCATCGGATTTTAATACTGGTCTCGCAGGAGCCGGTCAAAGCAGAACTCATAGAAGATTCACTCTTCTTGTCCTTAAGTCGACATTGTCCCTTTTGTATTCAATCCCGATGCAATTTCTGTGTTTCATGGTCAATGTGAAGGTCCAAGGGATACGATAAACCTGCACTGGTGCATCGGAATCTAATACTGGTCTCGGAGGAGACGCTGAAAGCACAAACTCTTAGAAAATTCACTTTACTTGCACCTAAGATGGCATTGTGCATTTTGTATTCAATCGCGATGCAATTTCTGTGTTTCATGGTCAATGTGAAGGTCCAAGGTGTACAGTTTACCTGCACTGGTACGTCGGAATCTATTACTGGTCTCCCAGGAGCCGCTCAAAGCACAAACACTTAGAAGATTCACTCGTCTTGTACTTATGTCGTTATTGTCCCTTTTGTATTCGATCCCGATGCAATTTCTGTGTTTCATGGTCAATGTGAAGGTCCAAGGGATACAGTAAATCTGCACAGGTGCATCGGAATATAATACTGGACACCCAGGAGCCGCTCAAATCTCAAACTCTTAGAATATTCACTCTTCTTGTACTTAAGTCGGCATTGCCCTTTTGTATTCAATCCCGATGCAATTTCTGCGTTTAATGGTAAATGTGAAGGTCCAAGGGATACAGTACACCTTCACTGGAGCATCGGAATCTAACACTGGTCTCCCAGGAGCCGCTCAAAGCACAAACTCTTAGATGATTAACTCTTCTTGAACTTAAGTCGGTACTACCTTTTGTATTCAATCCAGATGCAATTCCTGTGTTTCATGGTCAATGTGAAGGTCCAAGGGATACAGTAAACCCGCACTGGTGCACCGGAATCTAATACTGGTCTCCCAGGACCCGCCCAAAGCACAAACTCTTACAACACTCACTCTTCTTGTACTTAAGTCGGCATTGTGCCTTTTGTTCTCAATCCCGATGCAATTTCTGTATTGATGGCCCATGTGAAGGTCCAAGGGATACAATAAACCAGCACAGGGGCATCGGAATCTAATACAGGTCTCCCAGGAGCCGCTCAAAGCACAAACTCTTAGAAGACTCACTCTTCTTGTCCTTAAGTCGGCATTGTCTCTTTTGTATCCAATCCCGATGCTATTTCTGTGTTTCTTGGTCAATGTGAAGGTCAAAGGGATACAGTAAACCTTCACTGGCGCATCGGAATTTGATACTGGTCTCCCAGGAGCCGCTCAAAGCACAAACTCTTACAAAATTCACTCTTCTTCTACTTGAGTCGGCATTGTCCCTTATGTATTCCATCCCGAATCAGTTTCTGTGCTTCATGGTCAATGTGAAGGTCCAAGGGGATACAGTAAACTTGCACTGGTACATCGGAATCTAATACTGGTCTCTCAGGAGCCGCTCAAAGCACAAACCCTTAAAAGATTCACACTTCATGTACTTATGTCGTTATTGTCCGTTTTGTGTTCAATCCCGATGCAATTTCTGTGTTTCATGGTCAATGTGAAAGTCCAAGGGATAGAGTAAACCTGCACAGGTGCATCGGAATATGATACTGGACACGCAGGAGGCGCTCAAATCTCAAACTCTTAGAAGATTCACTCTCCTTGTACTTAAGTCGGCATTGTCCCTTTTGTATTCACTCCCGATGCAATTTCTGAGTTTCATGCTCAATGTTAAGGTCGAAGGGATACAGTAAACCTGCACCGGTGCATCGGAATCTAATACTGGTCTCCGAGGAGGCGCTCAAAGCACAAACTCTTAGATGATTAACTCTTCTTGTACTTAAGTCGGCAGTCCCTTTTGTATTCAATCTCGATGCAATTTTTGGGTTTGATGGTCAATGTGAAGGTCCAAGGGATACAGTAAACCTGCACTGGTGCATCGGAATCTACCACTGGTCTCCCACGAGCCGCTCAAACCACAAACGCTTAGAAAATTAACTCTTATTGTACTTAAGTCGGCATTGTTCCTTTTGTATTCAATCCCAATGCAATTTCTGTGTCTCACGGTCACTGTGAAAGTCCAAGGGATACAGTAATCCTGCACTGGTGCATCGGTTTCTAATACTGGTCTGCCAGGAGCCGTTCAAAGCACAATCTCTTATAAGATTCATCCTTCTTGTACTTTAGTCGGCATTGTCCCTTTTGTATTCACTCCCGATGCAATTTCTGTGTTTCATGGTCAATGTGATGGTCCAAGGGATACAGTAAACCTGTACTGGCGCATCGGAATCTACCACTGGTCTCCGAGGAGCCGCTCAAACCACAAACACTTAGAAAACTCACTCTCATTGTACTTATGTCGGCATTGTCCCTTTTGTATTCAAACCCGATGCGATTTCAGTGTTTCTTGGTCAATGTGAAGGTCAAAGGGATGCAGTAAACCTTCACTGGTGCATCGGAATTTAATACTGGTCTCCGAGGAGCCGCTCAAAGCACATACTCTTAGAAAATTCAATTATCTTGCACTTAAGTTGGCATTGTGCATTTTGTATTTAATCCCGATGAAATTTCTGTGTTTCATAGTCAATATGAAGGTCCAAGCGATAGAGTAAACCTGCACAGGTACATCGGAATTTAATACTGGTATCCCAGGAGCCGCTCAAAGCACAAACTCTGAAGAGATTCACTTTTCTTGTACTTAAGTTGGCATTGTCCCTTTTTTCTCAATCTCGACGCAATATCTGTGTTTCATGGCTAATGTGAAGGACCAAGGGATACAATAAACCTGCACTGGTGCATCGGAACCTAATACTGGTCTCCCAAGAGTCGCTGAAAGCACAAATCCTTGTAAGATTCACTCTTCTTGTACTTATGTCGTTATTGTCCCTTTTGTATTCAATCCCGATGCAATTTCTGTGTTTCATGGTCAATGTGAAGGTCGAAGGGTTACAATAAACCTGCACCTGTGCATCGGAAACTAATATTGGTCTCCGAGGAAGCGCTCTACGCACAAACTCTTAGATGATTAACTCTTTTAGTACTTAAGTCGGCGGTCCCTTTTGTATTCAATTCCGATGCAATATCTCTGTTTCATGGTCAATGTGAAGGTCCAAGGGATACAGTTAACCTGCACTGGTGCATCGGATTTTAATACTGGTCTCGCAGGAGCCGGTCAAAGCAGAACTCATAGAAGATTCACTCTTCTTGTCCTTAAGTCGACATTGTCCCTTTTGTATTCAATCCCGATGTAAATTCTGTTTTTCATGGTCAATGTGAAGGTCAAAGGGATACAGATAATCAGCACTGGTGCATCGGAATCTAATACTGGTCACCCAGGAACCGCTCAAAGCACAAACTCTTAGAAGATATACTCTTCTTGTACTTAAGTCGGCATTGTGCATTTTGTGGTCAATCCCGATCCAATTTCTGCGTTTCATGGTCAGTGTGAAGGTCAAAGGGATACAGTAAGCCTGCACTGGTGCATCGGAATCTAATACTGGTCTCCCATGAGTCGCCAAATGCACAAACTCTTAGAAAATTCACTCTTCTTGTTCTTATGTCGGCATTGTCCTTTTTGTGTTCAATCCTGATGCGATTTCTGTGTTTCTTGGACAATGTGAAGGTCGAAGGGATACATTAAACCTGCACTGGTGCTTCGGAATTTAATACTGGTCTCCCAGTAGCCGCTCAAAGCACAAACTCTTACCAAATTCACTCTTCTTGTACTTAAGTCGGCATTGTCCCTTTTGTATTCAATCCCGATGCAATTTCTGTGTTTCATGGTCAATGTGAAGGTCCAAGGGATACAGTAAACCTGCACTGGTGCATCGGAATCTGCCACTGGTCTCCCAGGAGCCGCTCAAAACACAAACTCTTAGAAAATTCACTCTTTTGTACTTATGTCGGCATTTTTCCTGATGTATTCAATCCCGATGCAATTTCTGTGTTTGATGGTCAATGTGAAGGTCCAAGCGATAGAGTAGACCTGCACTGGTCCAATGGATCTAATACTGGTCTCCCAGGAGCCGCTCTAATTACAGACTATTAGAAGATTCACTCTTCTTGTTCTTAAGTCGGCAAAGTGCCTTATGTAATAATCCTGATGCAATTTCTGTGTTTCATGGTTAATGTGAAGGGCCAAGGAATAAAGTAATCCTGGACTGGTGCATCGGAATGTAATACTGGTCTCCCATGAGCCGCTCAAAAGAACAAACTCTTAGAAGATTCACTCTTCTTGTTCTTAAGTCGGCATTCTCCCATTTGTATTCAATGCCGAAGCGATTTCTGTGTTTCTTGGTCAATGTGAAGGTCAAAGGGATACAGTAAACCTTCACTGGTGCAACGGAATTTAATACTGGTCTCCGAGGAGCCGCTCATAAGACAAACTCTTAGAAAATTCACTCTTCTTGTTCTTATGTCGGCATTGTCCCTTTTGTATTCAATCCTGATGCGATTTCTGCGTCTCATGGTCAGTGTGAAGGGCCAAGAGATACAGTAAACCTGCACTTCTGCATCGGAATCTAATACTGGTCTCCCAAGAGCCGCTCAAAGCACAAACTCTTAGATGATTAACTCTTCTTGTACTTAAATGGGCTTTCCCTTTTGTATTCAATCCCTATGCAATTTCTGTGTTTTATGGTCAATGTGAAGGTCCAAGGGATACAGTAAACCTGCACTGGTGCATCGGAATCTAATACTGGTCTCCCATGAGTCGCTCAATGCACAAATTCTTAGAAAATTGACTCTTCTTGTTCTTATGTCGGCATTGTCCTTTTTGTGTTCAATCCTGATGCGATTTCTCTGTTTCTTGGTCAATGTGAAGGTCAAAGGGATACAGTAAACCTGCACTGGTGCATCGGAATTTAATACTGGTCTCCCAGGAGCCGCTCAAAGCACAAACTCTTACCAAATTCACTCTTCTTGTACTTAAGTTGGCATTGTCCCTTTTGTATTCAATCCCGATGCAATTTCTGTGTTTCATGGTCAATGTGAAGGTCCAAGGGATATAGTAAACCTGTACTGGTTCATCGGAGTCTGCCACTGATCTCCACGAGTCGCTCAAACCACAAACTCTTAGAAAATTCACTCTTTTGTACTTATGTCGGCATTTTCCCTTATGTATTCAATCCCGATGCAATTTCTGTGTTTGATGGTCAATGTGAAGGTCCAAGCGATAGAGTAAACCTGCACTGGTGTAATGGATCTAATACTGGTCCCCCAGGTCCCGCTCTAACCACAAACTCTTAGAAGATTCACTCTTCTTGTACTTAAGTCGGCAAAGTGCCTTATGTATTAATCCCGATGCAATTTCTGTCTTTCATGGTCAATGTGAAGTGCCAAGGAATAAAGTAAATCTGCACTGGTGCATCGGAATGTAATACTGGTCTCCCAGGAGCCGCTCAAATCACAAACTCTTAGAAGATTCACTCTTCTTGTACCTAAGTCGATATTGTCTCTTTTGTATTCAATCCCGATGTAATTTCTTTGTTTCATGGTCAACGTGAATGGAGCAAGGGATACAGATAATCAGCATTGGTGCATCGGAATCTAATACTGGTCACCCAGGAGCCGCTCAAAGCACAAACTCTTAGAAGATTCACTCTTCTTGTACTTAAGTCGGCACTGTGCATTTTGCGTTCAATCCCGATGCAATTTCTGCGTTTCATGGTCAATTTGAAGGCCAAGGGATACAGTAAACCTGCATTGGTGCATCGGAATCTAATACTGGTCTCCCAAGAGCCGCTCAAAGCACAAACTCTTAGATGATTAACTATTCTTGTACTTAAATGGGCAGTCCCTTTTGTATTCAATCCCGATGCAATTTCTGTGTTTCATGGTCAATGTGAGGGGCCAAGGGATACAGTAAACCTGCACTGGTGCATCGGAATCTAATACTGGTCTCCCATGAGTTGTTCAAAGCACAAAGTCTTAGAAGACCCACTCCTCTTGTTCTTAAATCGGCATTGTCCTTTTTGTATTTAATGCCGATGAAATATCTGTGTTACATGGTCAATGTGAAGGTCAAAGGGATACAGTAAACCTGCACTGGTGCATCGGAATTAAATACTGGTTTCCCAGGAGCCGCTCAAAGAACAAACTCTTACAAAATTCACTCTTCATGTACTTGAGTTGGCATTGTCCCTTTTGTATTCAATCCCGATGCAATTTCTGTGTTTCATGGTCAATGTGAAGGTCGAAGGGTTACAATAAACCTGCACTTGTGCATTGGAATCTAATATTGGTCTCCGAGGATGCGCTCAACGCACAAACTCTTAGATGATTAACTCTTCTTGTACTTAAGTCGGCGGTCCCTTTTGTATTCAATCCCGATGCAATTTCTGTGTTTTATGGTCAATGTGAAGGTCCAAGGGATACAGTAAACCTGCACTGGTGCATCGGAATCTAATACTGGCCTCCCAGGAGCCGCTGAAAGCACAAACCCTTCGAAGATTAACTCTTCTTGTACTTAAGTTGGCATTGTGTCTCTTATATTCAATCCCCAGCAATTTCTGTGTTTCATGGTCAATGTGAAGGTCCAAGGGATACAGTAAACCTGCAAAGATGCATCGGAATCTAATACTGGACACCCAGGAAACGCTCAAAGTTCAGACTCCAGAAGATTCACTCTTCTTGTACTTCAGTTGGCATTGTCTCTTATGTATTCCATCCCGATTCAATTTTTGTGTTTCATGGTCAATGTGAAGGTCCAAGCGATACATTAAACCTGCACTGCTGCATCGGAATCAAACACTGGTCTCCGAGGAGCCGCTCAAAGCACAAACTCTTATAAAATTCACTCCTCTTGTACTTAAGCCCTCATTGTGTATTTTGTATTCAATCCCGATGCTATTTCTGCGTTTCATGGTTAAATTGAATGTCCAAGTGATACAGTAAACCTGCACTGGTGTATCGGAATGTACTACTGGTCTCCCAGGAGCTGCTCAGCCCACAAACTCTTAGAAAATTCATTCTTCTTTTACTTTAGTCGGAATTGTCAGTACTGTATACAGTTTCGATGCAATTTCTGTGTTTCCTGGTTATGTGAAGGTCCAAGGGATACAGTAAACCCGACTGCTGCATCAGTATCTAACACTGTTCTCCCAGGAGCCGCTGAAAGTACAAACTCTTAGAAGATTCGCCCTTCTGGTACTTAAGTCTGCATTGTCCCTCTTGTATTCAATCCCGATGTAATTTCTGTGTTTCAGGGTCAATGTGAAGGTCCAAGGGATACAGTAAACCTGCACTTTTGCATCGGAATGTAAAACTGGTCTCCCAGGAGCTGCTCAAAACACAAACTCTTAGAAGAATCACTCTTCCTGTACTTAAGTTGGCATTGTTCCTTTTGTATTCAATGCCGATGCAATGTCTGTGTTTCATGGGCAATGTGAAGGTCCAAGGGATACAGTAAACCAGCACTGGTGCATCGGAATCTAAAACTGGTCTCGCTGGAGCTGCTCAACAAACAACCTCTTGGAAAATTCACTCTTCATGTACTTAAGTCGGCATTGTCCCGTTTGAATTCAATCTCGATGCAATTTCTGGCTTTCATGGTCAATGTGAACGTCGAAGGGATACAGTTAACCTGCGCTGGTGCATCGGAATCTGATACTGGTCTCCCAGGAGCCGCTCAAAACACAAACTCTTAGAAGATTCACTGTTCTCTGTACTCAAGCAGCAATGTATGTTTTTATTCAATCCTGATGCGATTTCTGTGTTTCATGGTCAATGTGAAGGTCCAAGGGATATAGTAAACCTGCACTGGTGCATCGGCATCTAATACTGGTCTCCCAGGAGCCGCTCAAATCACAAACACTTAAATGATTAACTCATCTTGTACTTATGTCGGCATTCTCCATTTTGTATTCAATCCCGGTGCAATATCTGTGTTTCATGGTCAATGTGAAGGGCCAAGGGATACTGTAAACCTGTACTGGTGCATCGGAATCTAATACTGGTCTCCCAGAAGTCGCTCAAAGCACAAACTCTTAGAAGATTCACTCTTCTTGTACTCATGCCGGCATTGTGCCTTTTTTATTCAATCCCGATGCGATTTCTGTGTTTCATGGTCAATGTGAAGGTCCAAGGGATGCAATAAGCCTGCACTGCTTCATCGGAATCTAATACTGATCTCCCAGGAGCAGCTCAAACCACAAACTCTTAGAAAATTCCCTCATCTTGTACTTACGTCGGCATTGTCCATTTTGTATGCAATCCCGATGAAATTTCTGTGTTTCATGGTCAATGTGAAGGTCCAAGGGATACAGTAAACCAGCACTGGTGCATTGGAATCTAATACTGGTCTCCCAGGAGCCGCTCAACGCTCAAACCCTTAGAGGATTCACTATTCTTTTACTCAAGCCGGCATTGTTCCTTCAGTATTTAATCCCGATGCGATTTCTGTGTTTCATGGTCAATGTGAAAGTCCAAGGGATACAGTTAACCTGCACTGGTGCATCGGAATCTAATACTGGCCTCCCAGGAGCCGCCGGAAGGACAAACCCTTCGAAGATTCACTCTTCTTGTACTTAAGTTGGCATTGTCCCTCTTGCATTCAATCCCGATGTAATTTCTGTGTTTCATGGTCAATGTGAAGGTCCAAGGGATACAGTAAACCTGCACTTTTCCATCGGAATCTAAAACTGGTCTCCCAGGAGCTGCTCAAAACACAAACTCTTAGAAGAATCACTCTTCTTGTACTTAAGTCGGCATTGTCCCTTTTGTATTCAATCCCGATGCAATGTCTGTGTTTCATGGGCAATGTGAAGGTCCAAGGGATACAGTAAACCAGCACTGGTGCATCGGAATCTAATACTGGTCTCGCTGGGGCTGCTCAACAAACAACCTCTTAGAAAATTTACTCCTCTTGAACTTAAGTCGGCATTGTCCCGTTTGTATTCAATCTCGATGCAATTTCTGGCTTTCATGGCCAATGTGAAGGTCCAAGGGATACAGTAAACCTCCACTGGTGCATCGTAATCTAATACCGGACTCCCAGGAGCCGCTCAAATCACAAAGACTTAGATGATTAACTCTTCTTGTACTTAAGTTGGCAGTCCCTTTTGTAATCAATCCCGATGCAATATCTGTGTTTCATGGTCAATGTGAAGGGCCAAGGGATACTGTAAACCTGTACTGGTGCATCGGAATCTAATACTGGTCTCCCAGGAGCCGCTCAAAGCACAAACTCTTAGAAGATTCACTCTTCTTGTACTCATGCCGGCATTGTGCCATTTTTATTCAATCCCGATGCGATTTTTGTTTTTCATGGTCAATGTGAAGGTCCAAGGGATGCAATTAACATGCACTGCTTCATCGGAATCTAATACTGATCTTCCAGGAGCAGCACAAACCACAAACTCTTAGAAAATTCCCTCATCTTGTACTTACGTCGGCATTGTCCATTTTGTATTCAATCCCGATGAAATTTCTGTGTTTCATGGTCAATGTGAAGGTCCAAGGGATACAGTAAACCAGCACTGGTGCATCTGAATCTAATACTGGTCTCCCAGGAGCCGCTCAAAGCACAAACCCTTAGAACATTCACTCTTTTTGTACTCAAGCCGGCATTGTTCCTTCAGTATTCAATCCCGATGCGATTTCTGTGTTTCATGGTCAATGTGAAAGTCCAAGGGATACAATAAAAATGCACTGGTTCATCGGAATCTAATACTGGTCTCCCAGGAGCAGCTCAAACCACAAACTCGTAGAAAATTCTCTCATCCTGTACTTATGTCGGCATTGTCCAATTTATATTCAATCCCGATGAATTTTCTCTCTTTCATGGTCAATGTGAAGGTCCAACGAATACACTAAACCTGCACTGGTGCATTGGAATCTAGTATTGGTCTCCCAGGAGACGCTAAAAGCGCAAACTCTTAGAAGAATCACTCTTCTTGTACTTACGTCGGCATTGTACCTTTTGTATTCAATCTTGATGCAATTTCTATGTTTCATGATCAATGTGAAAGTCCAATGGCTACAGTAAACCTGCACTTGTGCATCAGAATCTAATACTGGTCTCCCAGGAGCCGCTCAAAGCAAAAACCCTTAGAAGATTAACTCTTCTTGTACTTAAGCCGGCATTGTCCCTTTTGTATTCAGTTCCAATGCAATTTCTGTGTTTCATGGTCAATGTGAAGGTCTAAGGGATACAGTAAACCTGCACTGGTGCATCGGCATCGAATACTGGTCTCCCAGGAGCCGCTAGAAGCACAAACTCTTAGAAGATAAACTCTTCTTGTATTTAAGTCGGCAGTCCCTTTTGTATTCAATCCCGATGCAATTTCTGAGTTTCATGGTCAATGTGAAGGTCCAAGGGATACAGTAAACCTGCACTGGTGCATCGGAATCTAATACTGGTTTTCCAGGAGCCGCTTAAAGGACAAACCAGGCGAAGATTCACTCTTCTTGTACTTAAGTCGGCATTGTCCCTGTTGTATCCAATCCCGAGCAATTTCTGTGTTTCATGGTCAATGTGTAGGTCCAAGGGATACAGCAAAACCTGCACAGGTTCATCGTAATCTAATACTGGACACCCAGGAGCCGCTCAAATCTCAAACTCTTGAAAGATTCACTCTTCTTGTACTTCAGTCGGCATTGTCCCTTATGTATTCCATCCCGATGCAATTTCTGTGTTTCATGGTCAAATTGAAGTTCCAAGGTATACAGTAAACCTGCACTGGTGCATCGGAATCGAACACTGGTCTCCGAGGAGCCGCTCAAAGCACAAACTCTTAAAAAATTCACTCTTCTTGTACTTTAGTCGGAATTGTCCCTTTTGTATACAATATCGATGCAATTTCTGTGATTCCTGGTCAATATGAAGGTCCAAGCGATAGAGTAAACCTGCACTGGTGCAACGGAATCTAATACTGGTCTCCCATGAGTCGCTCAAAGCACAAACTCTTAGAAGACTCACTCTTCTTGTTCTTAAGTCGACATTGTGCCTTATGCATTAATCACGATGCAATTTCTGTGTTTCATGGTCACTGTGAAGGGCCAAGTGATACAGTAAACCCGCACTGGTGCATCGGAATTTAATACTGGTCTCCCAGGAGCCGCTCAAAGCACCATCCATCAGAAGAATCACTCTTCTTGTACTTATGTCGTTATTGTGTCTTTTGTATTCAATCCCGATGCAATTTCTGTGTTTCATGGTCAATGTGAAGGTCCAAGGGGTACAGTAAACCAGCACAGGTGCATCGGAAAGTAATACATGACACCCAGGAGCACCTGAAAGCTCAAAATCTTAGAAGTTTCAAACCTCTTGTACTTAAGTCGGCCTTGTCCGTTTTGTATTCAATCCCGATGCAATTTCTGTGTTTCATGGTCAATGTGAAGGTCGAAGGGATACAGTAAACCTGCACTGGTGCATCGGAATCTAATACTGGTCTCCGAGGAGGCGCTCAAAGCACAAACTCATAGATGATTAACTCCTCTTGTTCTTAAGCCGTCAGTCCCTTTTGTATTCAATTCCGAGCAATTTCTGTGTTTCATGGTCAATGTGAAGGTCCAAGGGATACAGTAAACCTGCGCAGGTGCATCGGAATCTAATACTGTACACCCAGGAGCCGCTCAAAGCTCAAACTCTTGGAAGATTAAGTCTTCTTGTACTTCAGTCGGCATTCTTCCTTATGTATTCCATCCCGATGCAATTTCTGTATTTCATGGTCAATGTGAAGGTTCAAGGGATACAGTAAACCTGCACTGGTGCACTGGAATCGAACACTGGCCTCAGAGGAGCCGCACAAAGCACAAACTCTTAGAAAGTTCACTCTTCTTGTATTTAAGCTGGCATTGTGTATTTTACATTCAATCCCGATGCAATTCCTGTGTTTCATGGTCAATGTCAAGGTCCAAGGGATACAGTAAACCAGCACTGGTGCATGGGAACCTAATACTCGTCTCCCACGAGCTGCTGAGCCCACAAACTCTTAGAAAATTCACTGTTCTGGTATTTTAGTTGGAATTGTCAATATTGTATACAATTTCGATGCAATGTCTGTGTTTCCTGGTTATGTGAAGGTCCAAGGGATACAGTAAACAAGCACTGGTGCATCGGAATCTAACACTCTTCTCCCACGAGCCGCTGAAAGCACAAACTCTTAGAAGATTTGCCCATCTGGTACATAAGTCGTCATTGTCCCTCTTGTATTCAATCCCGATGCAATTTCTGTGTTTCATGGTCAATGTGAAGGACCAAGGGACACAGTAAACCAGCACTGGTGCATCGGAATCTAATACTGGTCTCCCAGGAGCCGCTCAAAACACAAACTCTTAGAAGAATCAGTATTCTTGTACTTAAGCCGGCATTGTCCCTTTTGTATTCAATCCCGATGCAATTTCTGTATCTCATGGGCAATATGAAGGTCCAAGGGATACAGTAAACCAGCACTGGTGCATCGGAATATAATACTGGTCTCCCTGGAGCTACTCAACAAACAACCTCTTAGAAAATTCACTCTTTTTGTACTTAAGTCGGCATTGTCCCGTTTGTATCAAATGTCGATGCAATTTCTGTGTTTCATCTTCAATGTGAACAACGAAGGGATACAGTAAACCTGCGCTGGTGCAGCGGAATCTAATACTGGTCTCCCAGGAGCCGCTCAAAACACTAACACTTAGAAGATTCACTCTTCTTGCGCTTAAGTTGTCATTGTATCTTTTGTATTGGTCCCCATGCAATTTCTGTGTTTCATGGTCAATGTGAAGGTCCAAGGGATACAGTAAACCTGTACTGGTGCATCGGAATCTAATACTGGTCTCCCAGGAGGCGCTCAAAGCAAAAACTCTTAGAAGATTCTCTCTTCTTGTACTCAAGCCGGCATTGCGCCTTTTTTATTCAATCCCGGGGCGATTTCTGCGTTTCATGGTCAATGCGAAGGCCCAAGGGATACAATAAATCTGCACTGGCTCATCGGAATGTAATACTGGTCTCCCAGGAGCAGCTCAAATTACAAACTCTTAGAAAATTCCCTCATCTTGTACCTATGTCGGCATTGTGCCTTTAGTATTCAATCGCGATGCGATTTCGGTGTTTCATGGTCAATGGGAAAGTCCAAGGGATACAATAAACCTGCACTGGTTCATCGGAATCTAATACTGGTCTCCCAGGAGCAGCTCAAACCACAAACTCCTAGAAAATTCACACATCTTGTACTTATGGCGGCATTGTCCACTTTTGTTCAATCCCGATGAATTTTCTGTGTTTCATGGTCAATGTGAAGGTACAAGGGATACAGTAAACCTGCACTTGTGCATCAGAATCTAATACTAGTCTCCCTGGAGACGCTAAAAGCACAAACTCTTAGAAGATAAACTCATCTTGTACTTAAGTCTGCATTGTCCCTTTTGTATTCAATCCCGATGCAATTTCTGTGCTTCATGGTCAATGTGAAGGTCGAAGGGATACAGTAAACCTGCACTGGTGCAATGGAATCTAATACTGGTCTCCCAGGAGCCGCTCAAAGCAGAAACTCTTAGAAGATTAACTCTTTTTGTACTTAAGTCGGCAGTCCCTTTTGTATTCAATCCCGTTGCAATTTCTGAGTCTCATGGTCAATGTGAAGGTCCAAGGGATTCAGTTAACCTGCACAGGTGCTTCGGAATCTAATACTGGCCTCCCAGGAGCCGCTGAAAGCACAAACCCTTCGAAGATTCACTCTTCTTGTACTTAAGTTGGCATTGTCCCTCTTGTATTCAATCCCCAGCAATTTCTGTGTTTCATGGTCAATGTGAAGGTCCAAGGGATACAGTAAACCTGCAAAGTTGCATCGGAATCAAATACTGAACACCCAGGAAACGCTCAAATTTCAGACTCTGGAAGATTCACTCTTCTTGTACTACAGTTGGCATTGTCACTTATGTATTCCATCCCGATGCAATTTTTGTGTTTCATGGTCAATGTGAAGGTCCAAGCGATACATTAAACCTGCACTGGTGCATCGGACTCAAACACTGGTCTCCAAGGAGCCGCTCAAAGCACAAACTCTTATAAAATTCACTCTTCTTGTACTTAAGCCCTCTTTGTGTATTTTGTATTCAATCCCGATGCTATTTTTGCGTTTCATGGTCAAATTGAAGGTCCAAGGGATACAGTAAACCTGCACTGGTGTATCGGAATGTACTACTGGTCTCCCAGGAGCTGCTCAGCCCACAAACTCTTAGAAAAATTAATTCTTCTTGTACTTTAGTCGGAATTGTCAGTACTGTATACAGTTTCGATGCAATTTCTGTGTTTCCTGGTTATGTGAAGGTCCAAGGGATACAGTAAACCCGACTGGTGCATTAGTATCTAACACTGTTCTCCCACGAGCCGCTGAAAGCACAAACTCTTAGAAGATTTGCCCATCTGGTACATAAGTCGTCATTGTCCCTCTTGTATTCAATACCGATGTAATTTCTGTGTTTCATGGTCAATGTGAAGGTCCAAGGGGTACAGTAAACCTGCACTTTTGAATCGCAATCTAAAACTGGTCTCCCAGGAGCTGCTCAAAACACAAACTCTTAGAAGAATCACTCTTCTTGTACTTAAGTCGGCATTGTCCCTTTTGTATTCAATCCCGATGCAATGTCTGTGTTTCATGGGCAATGTGAAGGTGCAAGGGATACAGTAAACCAGCACTGGTGCATCGGAATCTAATACTGGTCTCCCAGGAGCCGCTCAATGCACAAACCCTTAGGAGATTCACTCTTCTTGTACTCAAGCCGGCATTGTTGCTTCAGTATTCAATCCCGTTGCGATTTCTGTGTTTCATGGTCAATGTGAATGTCCAAGGGATACAACAAACCTGCACTGGTTCATCGGAATCTAATACTGGTCTCCCAGATGCAGCTGAAACCACAAACCCTTAGAAAATTCCCTCATCTTGTAATTATGTCGGCATT
The DNA here is from genome assembly GCF_023864345.2 of Schistocerca serialis cubense. NCBI lineage: Eukaryota > Metazoa > Arthropoda > Insecta > Orthoptera > Acrididae > Schistocerca > Schistocerca serialis. The sequence continues at coordinate 1,091,234,824 of NC_064640.1, read as the reverse complement.
CTCCATTTTGTATTCAATCACGCTGTAATATCTGTCTTTCATGGTCAATGTGAAGGTCCAACGAATACAGTAAACCTGCACTGGGGCATTGGAATCTAATACTGGTCTCCCAGGAGACGCTAAAAGCAAAAACTCTTAGAAGATTCACTCTTCTTGTACTTACGTCGGCATTGTACCTTTTGTATTCAATCGTGATGCAATTTCTGAGTTTCATGATCAATGTGAAAGTCCAATGGCTACAGTAAACCTGCACTTGTGCATCAGAATCTAATACTGGTCTCCCAGGAGCCTCTCAAAGCACAAACCCTTATAAGATTAACTCTTCTTGTATTTAAATCGGCAGTCCCTTTTGTATTCAATCCCGATGCAATTTCTGTGTTTCATGGTCAATGTGTAGGTCCAAGGGATACAGTAAACCTGACCAGGTTCATCGGAATCTAATACTGGACACCCAGGAGCCGCTCAAATCTCAAACTCTTGAAAGATTCACTCTTCTTGTACTTCAGTCGGCATTGTCCCTTATGTATACCATCCCGATGCAATTTCTGTGTTTCATGGTCAAATTGAAGTTCCAAGGGATACAGTAAACCTGCACTGGTGCATCGGAATCGAACACTGGTCTCCGAGGAGCCGCTCAAAGCACAAAGTCTTAGAAAATTCACTCTTCTTGCACTTAAGTTGGCATTGTGCATTTTGTATTAAATCCTGATGCAATTTCTGTGTTTCATGGGCAATGTGAAGGTCCAAGGGATACAGTAAACCAGCACAGGTGCATCGGAATCTAATACTGGTCTCCCAGGAGCCGCTCAAAACACAAACTCTTAGAAAATTCTCTCATCTTGTACTTATGTCGGCATTGTCAATTTTGCATTCAATCCCGATGAAATATCTGCGTTTCATGGTACATGTGAAGGTCCAAGGGATTCAGTAAACCTGAACTGGCGCATCGGAATCTATTACTGGTCTCCCAGGAGCCGCTAAGAGCACAAACTCTTAGAAGATTCACTCTTCTTGTACTTACGTCGGTATTGTGCCTTTTGTATTCAATCCCGATGCAATTTCTGTGTTTCATGATCAATGTGAAGATCCAATGGCTACAGTAAACCTGCACTGGTGGATCAGAATCTAATACTTGTCTCCCAGGATCCGATCAAAGCACAAATCCTTAAAAGTTAAATTCTTCTTGTACTTAAGTCGGCATTCTCCCTTTTGTATTAAATCCCGATGCAATTTCTGTGTATCATGGTACATGTGAAGGTCCAAGGGATACAGTAAACCAGCACTGGTGCAGCGGAATCTAATACTGGTCTCCCAGGAGCCGCTCAAAGCACTAACACTTAGAAGATTCACTCTTCTTGCACTTAAGTCGACATTGTATCTTTTGTATTTGTCCCCATGCAATTTCTGTGTTTCCTGGTCAATGTGAAGGTCCAAGGGATACATATAACCTGCACTGGAGCATCGGAATCTAATACTGGTCTCCCAGGAGACGCTCAAAGCACAAACGCTTAGAAGATAAACTCTTCTAGTACTCAAGTCGGCATTGTGCCCCTTGTATTCGATTCCGATGCGATTTCTGTGTTTCATGGTCAATGTGATGGTCCAAGGGATTCAATAATCCAGCACTGGTGCAACGGAATCTAATACTGGTCTCCCAGGAGCCGCTCAGAGCAGAAACTCTTAGAAGATTCACTCTTCTTGTACTTAAGTCGGCAATTTTGCCTTATGTATTCAATCCCGATGCAATTTCTGTGTTTCATGCTCAATGTGAATGGCCAAGGGGCACAGTAAACCTGCACAGGTGCATCGGAATCTAATACTGGTCTCCCATGAGCCGCTCAAAGCACAAACTCTTAGAAAATTTCCTCATCTTATATTTATGTCGCCATTGTCCATTTTGTATTCAATACCGATGAAATTTCTGTGGTTCATGGTCAATGTGAAGGTCCAAGGGATACAGAAAACCTGCACTGGAGCATCGGAATATAATGCTGGTCTCCAGGAGCCGCTCAAAGCACAAACCCTTTGAAGATTCACTCTTCTTGAACCTTTGTCGTTTTTGTCCCTCTTGTATTCAATCGCGATGCAATTTCTGTATTTCATGGTCAATGTGAAGGTCCAAGGGATACAGAAAACCTGCACTGGTGCATCGCAATCTGATACTGGACACCCAGGAAACGCTCAAAGTTCAGACTCCGGAAGATTCACTCTTCTTGTACTTCAGTTGGCATTGTCTCTTATGTATTCCATCCCGATTCAATTTTTGTGTTTCATGGTCAATGTGAAGGTCCAAGCGATACATTAAACCTGCACTGCTGCATCGGAATCAAACACTGTTCTCCGAGGAGCCGCTCAAAGCACAAACTCTTATAAAATTCACTCCTCTTGTACTTAAGCCCTCATTGTGTATTTTGTATTCAATCCCGATGCTATTTCTGCGTTTCATGGTCAAATTGAATGTCCAAGGGATACAGTAAACCTGCACTGGTGTATCGGAATGTACTACTGGTCTCCCAGGAGCTGCTCAGCCCACAAACTCTTAGAAAATTCATTCTTCTTTTACTTTAGTCGGAATTGTCAGTACTGTATACAGTTTCGATGCAATTTCTGTGTTTCCTGGTTATGTGAAGGTCCAAGGGATACAGTAAACCCGACTGCTGCAACAGTATCTAACACTGTTCTCCCAGGAGCCGCTGAAAGTACAAACTCTTAGAAGATTCGCTCTTCTGGTACTTAAGTCTGCATTGTCCCTCTTGTATTCAATCCCGATGTAATTTCTGTGTTTCAGGGTCAATGTGAAGGTCCAAGGGATACAGTAAACCTGCACTTTTGCATCGGAATGTAAAACTGGTCTCGCAGGAGCTGCTCAAAACACAAAATCTTAGAAGAATCACTCTTCTTGTACTTAAGTTGGCATTGTTCCTTTTGTATTCAATGCCGATGCAATGTCTGTGTTTCATGGGCAATGTGAAGGTCCAAGGGATACAGTAAACCAGCACTGGTGCATCGGAATCTAAAACTGGTCTCGCTGTAGCTGCTCAACAAACAACCTCTTGGAAAATTCACTCTTCATGTACTTAAGTCGGCATTGTCCCTTTTGTATTCAATCTCGATGCAATTTCTGGCTTTCATGGTCAATGTGAACGTCGAAGGGATACAGTTAACCTGCGCTGGTGCATCGGAATCTGATACTGGTCTCCCAGGAGCCGCTCAAAACACAAACTCTTAGAAGATTCACTGTTCTCTGTACTCAAGCAGCAATGTGCGTTTTTATTCAATCCTGATGCGATTTCTGTGTTTCATGGTCAGTGTGCAGGTCCAAGGGATACAATAAACCTGCAGTGGTTTATCGGATTCTAATACTGGTCTCCCAGATGCAGCTCAAACCACAAACCCTTAGAAAATTCCCTCATCTTGTACTTATGTCGGCATTCTCCATTTTGTATTCAATCCCGGTGCAATATCTGTGTTTCATGGTCAATGTGAAGGGCCAAGGGATACTGTAAACCTGTACAGGTGCATCGGAATCTAATACTGGTCTCCCAGGAGTCGCTCAAAGCACAAACTCTTAGAAGATTCACTCTTCTTGTACTCATGCCGGCATTGTGCCTTTTTTATTCAATCCCGATGCGATTTCTGTGTTTCATGGTCAATGTGAAGGTCCAAGGGATGCAATAAGCCTGCACTGCTTCATCGGAATCTAATACTGATCTCCCAGGAGCAGCTCAAACCACAAACTCTTAGAAAATTCCCTCATCTTGTACTTACGTCGGCATTGTCCATTTTGTATGCAATCCCGATGAAATTTCTGTGTTTCATGGCCAATGTGAAAGTCCAAGGGATACAGTAAACCAGCACTGGTGCATTGGAATCTAATACTGGTCTCTCAGGAGCCGCTCAACGCTCAAACCCTTAGAGGATTCACTCATCTTTTACTCAAGCCGGCATTGTTCCTTCAGTATTTAATCCCGATGCGATTTCTGTGTTTCATGGTCAATGTGAAAGTCCAAGGGATACAGTTAACCTGCACTGGTGCATCGGAATCTAATACTGGCCTCCCAGGAGCCGCCGAAAGCACAAACCCTTCGAAGCTTCACTCTTCTTGTACTTAAGTTGGCATTGTCCCTCTTGCATTCAATCCCGATGTAATTTCTGTGTTTCATGGTCAATGTGAAGGTCCAAGGGATACAGTAAACCTGCACTTTTCCATCGGAATCTAAAACTGGTCTCCCAGGAGCTGCTCAAAACACAAACTCTTAGAAGAATCACTCTTCTTGTACTTAAGTCGGCATTGTCCCTTTTGTATTCAATCCCGATGCAATGTCTGTGTTTCATGGGCAATGTGAAGGTCCAAGGGATACAGTAAACCAGCACTGGTGCATCGGAATCTAATACTGGTCTCGCTGGGGCTGCTCAACAAACAACCTCTTAGAAAATTCACTCTTCTTGTACTTAAGTCGGCATTGTCCCGTTTGTATTCAATCTCGATGCAATTTCTGGCTTTCATGGTCAATGTGAAGGTCCAAGGGATACAGTAAACCTCCACTGGTGCATCGTAATCTAATACCGGACTCCCAGGAGCCGCTCAAATCACAAAGACTTAGATGATTAACTCTTCTTGTACTTAAGTTGGCAGTCCCTTTTGTAATCAATCCCGATGCAATATCTGTGATTCATGGTCAATGTGAAGGGCCAAGGGATACTGTAAACCTGTACTGGTGCATCGGAATCTAATACTGGTCTCCCAGGAGCCGCTCAAAGCACAAACTCTTAGAAGATTCACTCTTCTTGTACTCATGCCGGCATTGTGCCTTTTTTATTCAATCCTGATGCGATTTTTGTTTTTCATGGTCAATGTGAAGGTCCAAGGGATGCAATTAACATGCACAGCTTCATCGGAATCTAATACTGATCTTCCAGGAGCAGCACAAACCGCAAACTCTTAGAAAATTCCCTCATCTTGTACTTACGTCGGCATTGTCCATTTTGTATTCAATCCCGATGAAATTTCTGTGTTTCATGGTCAATGTGAAGGTCCAAGGGATACAGTAAACCAGCACTGGTGCATCTGAATCTAATACTGGTCTCCCAGGAGCCGGTCAAAGCACAAACCCTTAGAAGATTCACTCTTTTTGTACTCAAGCCGGCGTTGTTCCTTCAGTATTCAATCCCGATGCGATTTCTGTGTTTCATGGTCAATGTGAAAGTCCAAGAGATACAATAAAAATGCACTGGTTCATCGGAATCTAATACTGGTCTCCCAGGAGCAGCTCAAACCACAAACTCTTAGAAAATTCTCTCATCCTGTACTTATGTCGGCATTGTCCAATTTATATTCAATCCCGATGAATTTTCTCTCTTTCATGGTCAATGTGAAGGTCCAACGAATACACTAAACCTGCACTGGTGCATTGGAATCTAATATTGGTCTCCCAGGAGACGCTAAAAGCGCAAACTCTTAGAAGATTCATTCTTCTTGTACTTACGTCGGCATTGTACCTTTTGTATTCAATCTTGATGCAATTTCTATGTTTCATGATCAATGTGAAAGTCCAATGGCTACAGTAAACCTGCACTTGTGCATCAGAATCTAATACTGGTCTCCCAGGAGCCGCTCAAAGCAAAAACCCTTAGAAGATTAACTCTTCTTGTACTTAAGCCGGCATTGTCCCTTTTGTATTCAGTTCCAATGCAATTTCTGTGTTTCATGGTCAATGTGAAGGTCTCAGGGATACAGTAAACCTGCACTGGTGCATCGGCATCGAATACTGGTCTCCCAGGAGCCGCCAGAAGCACAAACTCTTAGAAGATAAACTCTTCTTGTATTTAAGTCGGCAGTCCCTTTTGTATTCAATCCCGATGCAATTTCTGAGTTTCATGGTCAATGTGAAGGTCCAAGGGATACAGTAAACCTGCACTGGTGCATCGGAATCTAATACTGGTTTTCCAGGAGCCGCTTAAAGGACAAACCAGGCGAAGATTCACTCTTCTTGTACTTAAGTCGGCATTGTCCCTGTTGTATCCAATCCCGAGCAATTTCTGTGTTTCATGGTCAATGTGAAGGTCGAAGGGATACAGTAAACCTGCACTGGTGCATCGGAATCTAATACTGGTCTCCGAGGAGGCGCTCACAGCACAAACTCATAGATGATTAACTCCTCTTGTACTTAAGTCGGCAGTCCCTTTTGTATTCAATTCCGAGCAATTTCTGTGTTTCATGGTCAATGTGAAGGTCCAAGGGATACAGTAAACCAGCACAGGTGCATCGGAATCTAATACTGTACACCCAGGAGCCGCTCAAAGCTCAAACTCTTGGAAGATTAAGTCTTCTTGTACTTCAGTCGGCATTCTTCCTTATGTATTCCATCCCGATGCAATTTCTGTGTTTCATGGTCAAATTGAAGTTCCAAGGGATACAGTAAACCTGCACTGGTGCATCGGAATCGAACACTGGTCTCCGAGGAGCCGCTCAATGCACAAACTCTTAAAAAATTCACTCTTCTTGTACTTTAGTCGGAATTGTCCCTTTTGTATACAATATCGATGAAATTTCTGTGTTTCCTGGTCAATATGAAGGTCCAAGCGATAGAGTAAACCCGCACTGGTGCAACGGAATCTAATTCTGGTCTCCCATGAGTCGCTCAAAGCACAAACTCTTAGAAGACTCACTCTTCTTGTTCTTAAGTCGACATTGCGCCTTATGCATTAATCACGATGCAATTTCTGTGTTTCATGGTCACTGTGAAGGGCGAAGTGATACAGTAAACCCGCACTGGTGCATCGG